>NC_134490.1:58838128-58923128 GCF_040206685.1 Ascaphus truei | reverse complement strand
GACCTACTTCCCGAGATACAGACCTCCAAAAGGGGTGTCGGTATTTCAGCAAAGTTTAAAGCTCCCGTGTCACGTTGGTCAATAGGAAGTCAAACCTGATGATGTCACGGCTTCCTATTGGCCCACAGCGCAGCAGGACCTTGGAAACTCCGCCATTACGTGAACTCTGCTACCCGAGCGAAGCAGCTACCGGCACCGGTAAGCATCTCCGGAAACAGAGGGTCCACGGAGCTGAAATTAATGGGGTTCAGCTCTGGAGATCCCCTGCTTCAATCCTATGGTAAAAAAAATCTGTTAATTGCCTATTTAGATTGCCTCTTTAACATTCTAGGTAGACAACAGACGACAGAGATGCCCAATGCTACATCCAACATGACAGAAATACACAGTAAAATACTTATATATTCTCTTGAAAAAGGGTCATTTAGTTTAACTATTTGGCCAAAGCGTTGTAAGCTTGCGAGCCACGACAAGGCAGACACCTGTTCGCAAGTCCTAACACTACCAGATAAAATACTAATATACCTCTATTAGGATTCAAATTCTCATTTACCTCTATTAGGAGGGAGAAAGACCACATTGGATCTATATTCCGCAGAATGAAAGGACCTACTAACTTGGGAAGTGGGGAGGGGCGGGCTTTGGCCAAAGTGTTGTAAACTTGCTGAGGTTTTGTGTTCTGTTAACCTATTCTCAGCTGTTTCAGCTGTTGGGGGTTGGTGGCTCCTCCTTCCCAGGTTTTAAGCTGCTGGATATAGATCCAATGTGGTCTTTCTCCCTCCTCATAGAGGTAAATGAGAATTTTTATCCTAATAGAGGTATATTAGTATTTTATCTGGTAGTGTTAGAACTTGCGAATGGGTATCTGCCTTGTCGTGGCTCGCAAGCTTACAACGCTTTGGCCAAAGGGTTAAACTAAATGATCCTTTTTCAAGAGAATATATAAGTATTTTACTTGTATTTCTGTCATGTTGGATGTAGCATTGGGCTTCTCTGTCGTCTGTTGTATACATATGCCACGCTCAATAGCACTCCATTTTGACACTTAAATATATACATATATTTTGTGGGGGCTCAGGGGTTCCCAAAAAGAGCTTGCTGGGGTTTTGTGTTCTGTTAACACATTCTAGGTAGTTCATATTTAAAAAAAACGCATTGCTAGAAATCCCAAAATGCTTGTGGCCAGGAGTTAAAAGCCAGCACAAGATGAAACTTTCATAAAACGTTGGCGTCCGTTTATAGTTAGTACCTTTCTGCCTTCAGTTGTTCTCCCACAGGCCAACGGGAGACTGGACACCTTCAGCTGCATCCGATAGATATAAGGTTTTAGGGGGTTTATCTCTAACCCCCTGGTAAATACCAGGGATTGAATCTCCATGATTCATATGGCTACATGTCAAGATATATTTCTAAAAGTGTCCAAGTAACTGGCACTGCTGCTTTCATGACCTAAAATGTCCACGTTTAAAATAAATGTTGTAGGTGTCAGTTGTTTTTCAGCAGTGGCCTGCAACACCTTATTCTGGCTCTTTCTGTTCCCTGAACAGGTAACCAGTGTTTTTGTTCAATTTATTAGATAGTGTGTAAGCTTACGGTAACTGACCTATTCCTGATTCAAATGAAGTGATTTGATTTTGACTTTACAGGCCTTCCTTCTTGTTAATACAGCTGAACTACACATGGTGACTTGATAATAATTGCTTCTCTCTTCACTGAGACAAAGTATTCATTTCTAAGGGCTAATACTACAATACTTCCTGGCAATAGGAGGTATGGGATTATGTTCCACTGCGCGGAGATCTAGACTGAGATTGTAAAAGCATTTATATTCATGAGAGGGAAATCATGTTTTTAGCGTAAGTATGCTTCCTGATTCTTTAAATGAAAGGATGTTATGTTAACACCAAGTACTTTCTAACTGGAAGCCTCACAATTGCACAAGATTCTTATTAAAAAAAAAAAAAAAAAAGCTTTTTACACCACTTATTTCTATAGAAACATAGAAAAACATTCTTGTCCCCCTGTAGTTAGTCAGTTACACTGTTACAACTATCACAGTTACAAATGTGTAGTATTTATCTCCTGTGCATGATAAGATGTCACAATTTCACCAATGACCTGTGCCATTTTCACAGTCGAGTGCACTTGTATGTGGGTCACCGACCCATTTAACCCCACCAGTGCTAGAAGGACCTTCCATGCTTTGCAGTTCAATGTATTGGAGGACCCTATGGCATGGAACGGGATAATGTCAAATGCCATTTTAGCAGCTCATAACTTTAGGAAGAGTTGTTCAATGCGCATTACATTTGATGGAAATATTATTAGCCTTTTGCTCAGTTTACCACATCGTGGGTCATGATATAGATGAAATGCTCCAAGAAACCTGCTCCTGTCAGTGCTCCTTATGGCAACACAACTGAGTATCTCCACACACTCTGCAATTGTTTGATACATTTTTTTTTTTTAGTAATCTCCATTTATGGGCGGTGCATTCACTTGGCCAATATAACTTCTAGCACGGGGGGACGCGAGATTTGCTGGGGGGGCGCGGTGCTTACAGGGGCCCCGTGTTCTTCCCCCAAAGCATTTAAATTAAATGCCGGGGATCGCGCGCAAAGTATCTGTAAGTTCCCTTACCTTGTCTCCCGGGGCTTCTGACGACGTGTCGTTAAATGACACTGCGGGGTCACATGACGCCACGTTGCCATGGTAACGTGACGTTGTGACATCAGAACGCCGGAGACAAGGTAAAGAGGGAGGGGGCAGAGGGAAAATGTTGTACTCCCCTGCTCAAGCACCAGCTCAACACTCTACCACATGCTATCTGCAGAATGCTGGTTACTTCAGGGTTAATAAGAAAACATTCTGTTGACTAATGCTGTCTATTCTGGTCAACCACTAACTAAACATTGCTGAAACTAATTGGGGAAAAAACGTTTTTTAGCAAAGAAAGCATACAAAGTGACTATACAGGAGCAATATTGTAGAGGCCTTGTCAGAATATTGGACTGTGCTAGTTTTTGTAATTTAATATTTTAAAATGTACCCACATGCATTTTTGAAGGTACAAAATAAACAAAACCATGCAATCTGCTATAATCGGTATTCAGTAAGCATTACGTTTTAAAGCAGACATGGGAAAATTTAATATAGTGAACATTTTTAAGACCTTTATATTAGTACTAGCTGTACCCGGCATAACATATGCCGATCTAGGAGATCTGAAAGGTTATTAATTAAACATTCACGCTTTTTTTTTTCAAGACACAATTTCTGGGTTCTTTTCCGACACTACAGTAAGTGAATCAAACGATCTGACTCTTGATAGAGCAACATATAATTGTCCATGACTAAAAACAGCCTTAGGTAGGTGAAGGCATATTTTATCAAACGTTTGGCCTTGTGACTTATTGATGGTCATTGAAAAAGCCAATCGTATGGGAAATTGTTTTTTTTTAAACTAAATGGTAAATCACTGGCTGTCTCTGGGTGAGTGACAGGCCGTTCAGCCTATCACAGAGGGGGAGAGATGTGCAATCTACATTAATTTGGACATTAACACCTGTCATTCTCCCTCTGCCCACCACTGCCATTAAAATTCCTAGGTGAATAAGAGGCCACTTAGTCTAACACAGAGGGAGAGGGATTTGCAATCTCATTGGCTGTCCCTGGGTGAGTGACAGGCCATTTAGCTTATCACAGAGGGGTGTGCAAACAACCTTAGCCCGCTGGCGCTCAGCGCTTGACACGTTCTCTTCTGTGAGTGGGAACCAGCCCGCTCACGCTCCCGTGGCACGCTCTCCCAAGCTCGGCGCTTGGGGAGACCAAAAAAATCAGATTGATTCACACTCAGCTGAGGTAAATGCACACAGAACATAGCCACACCCACATTACACACACAAACACAGCCATACACACACACACAAACACAAATCGCCACAATCCATGCCCCCCTCTCCCTCTTGCAAAATTAGGCAGGACACCCTGCACTCATTCTTTGAGAGTTGGTGACGTCACTGCTTTCAAGCATGAGCGCACTCAGCGCCAGCGGGGACACAGCCTTAGGCTTACAAGGAAGAAGGTCCGCCTGGGGACCGAAACGTCGGGCATATGTGTGCATTTTGGACCCAATAAACCACTTTTATGTGATTCTCTTGTGCTGTGCCGGTATATTTGATCTCTAGCGATCCTCTCAGACATATATATATAATTAATTAATTAGGACATTAACACCTGTCACTCTCCCTCTACACCCCACTGGCATTAAAATTCCCCCCACCAGTGTTTCCTGGGTGAGTGAGAGGCTGCTCAGTCTAACAAAGAGAGGGGGGATGTGCATGCTCACTGGCTCTCTCTGGGCGAGTGACAGGCCGTTTAGCCATTCATATAGGGAGATGCCGACAGCCTTAGATAGATATATATATATTCTCCATTTTATAAGAATCTACCAGAAGATTTAGCAATTAAATTTGTAACTAAGATAACAACTGGGAAATAAAGGCATTGCATGATAAATAAGGGAACTTCTCTTTTAAGAACACATTGAACAGAGCATTTGCCTTCTTTTTGTTTATATTTTTAGTTTTTTTAATAAATCATAGTGACATACACTTATAAAGCGCCTACAATTCTCAATTTGTTTTTACCTCCATTTCTTTTTAACACGAGGCACACACCACCAGGGAGATTTTCTTCCCACTTTTTAGAAATATTTCATGTTGTAATTTGAACTAAATGAAAAGACTGTATAAAGAGAAGCACAGTTAAATGCACATGTAAATGCATACAAATGGGAACGCTAGCTACATAGTGTGGACCACGGCGTATATAGTTAATTAATTTATAAAGCTTTGTGTAGGATTAATACAGGTGTGACGGGTCTCCAGACCACCCAAAAACTTCACGTATCAGCCATACACAATCAAACTGGGTATTGCTGTCTAAGCGAGGGGTTCTCAACTCCAGTCCTCAAGACCCCCCAACAGGTCAGGTTTTCAGGATATCCCTGAATCCGCACAGGACTGAGCCACTGATTGAGACAGCTGTGCTGTAGAAGGGATGTCCTAAAAGCTGACCAGTTGGGAGAGTCTTGCAGACTAGAGTTTAGAACCCCATGGTCTATGGTCATTACTCAAAGGACTTAGATGGAAAATGGGGTCCAAATGGGACAATTACACGTGTCGGTTGGCGTGACTGAGGAATACATCATTGGTATTTAGTTCACCTCTGTTTATTTGTGCTAGCAATGTCTGTATCACTGTGGAAAGCTATACATAGGACAATACAAAGCAGCAGGTGAACTCAAGACATGAAGCTCCAGAGCTCAATAAAACATTGCGCACTGTACCGAATTCCAGAGGAAAGAATGTGCGGACATATCTGACTCTGCTCTCCAAGACTAATTTTAACTCTGGAAGATTTAGATAGCTATTTGGCTGCTTCTACCATGTTGGGAGAGAAAACATACAAGAGCTGGAACATTTCTGTCAGGTAATCTGTGCATAAGCCATTTAAGCAATGGTACATCATAATTGCTAAGCGCATGTTCCTTCTTAGTCATTTATTCACACATCCAAACTGGTATTTTCACCTCTTTGTTATAAAAGGTGTACCTAATGGGCAGAAGTAGGATTAGGCTTTTATCTGAATAGCTCACTCATGAATAGAGGGGTTTCAGAAATCACAAAAGGTTTCATGAGCATTGAGCATAAAAGCCATATTGCTCAGCTAGTGAATGTCTCTGTGACCACCGATATATAGCCACATTGCATGCAGTCAGAATTATTATATTGATGTCAAATGTATATGTTAATAAACAATGCTCTGTGAAGGATTGCAGTAAGTATATCATGCAAACCTTCCAAACAATCTGAATGCTTCTTTAGAACTAAGTATAAGCTTGATCTATACATGAATTATAATTAATATTATCCTGTATCTTTGCAAGTGACGTGTTTTTTGCATGCTATAGCACGTCATTTGCGCCAACACACCTTACATAATAAGGGCCATATGTTCAAGGAAGTTAGGGAGAAAGAAGCAGAGAATAAGTTAAATTGAATAAGCTGTTAGGTCTTCGTAGTGGGTTCCTCCCCCCCACATTCGCTGGGATTCACTAAGCTCCGATAAGAGGTTCAGAATTGAAGGCTGATCATGCATTAGCTGCCATTAATCTGCATGGCACTTACCGCAGGATCATGCTTCAATCCCCCTTATCAGAATTTAGTAGATCTCCCCCCCCCCCTTAATAATTGTGGTTTACGTTTGAAGGAAAAACTTCCGTGCTGACGTTCTATACTAATGCAAGGCGTTGCTGAGCCAAGGTTTTACCTATCACTGCTAAACTCTGATTTCAGCTTTGGTACATCGTAAGTATAAGGAAGAATTATCAATAGCTACACAGTTTCCTCTTTGAATATATATGCCATAGGTAACCTGAATAATTTTGAGATTGAATGACAGAGGGTAACTCTTTTACATTCCTAGAAACCCATATAAACAAATAGGGTCAACATGCACTGTGCTTCAGGCCTTGTTTTATTTATTCAAATTGAATGGATATGTAACCTGTCACAGTCGACTTTCTCTCTACCTCCATTGATTGATCCATGATGCTATTTATTGGAAGGGGTTATGTGACTGCTAAATTGTAGTAGGGAGGGGAAGTGGGGGGCAAAACCCATCAGAGCCCATTCTGTACAGCCCAGCAGAGGAAGGGGCCCAGCCTGCCTCCTGGAACTCAGGTACAACTTCAGGACGGCAGCCGGTCAGGCCGCCCCTCCTCTGCCAGACCGGTCCCGGCTCCCCCCCCCCATGTCAGCAGCCCTGACTATGATGGAACAGATTTAAAGACGGGAGGGAAAGCAGAATCCCAGAGAGACATTGTATACATTACTATTTTATTATGCGCACAAGTTTTTTTTTTTTCTTCGTTTTATTAAACTCTCCTGACTGTAAAACTGATGAAAAAGCCCCACGGCACACTTATCAAAGACAACATCATTATGGGGGGGTCATTTACTAAACTTGGTGTCGTTTTTTCCATCACTGTTGCCACTGTTTTGCAGCCACAATAAGTAACCTGCACAAAGTTATAGTATTAGTAAACTGGCGGCATTAAAAAAAGAATAAAGGTGTAACCTTGTTTAATAAATATAATGTGCAGAATTTTTTTTATTGGAGCAATGTTTTGTTTTTCTCGACATTCTAAAGTAGAAATCAGGGGATATAAATATAAGAAACCCATTCAGGGAAGGCACATCGGGCCCTGGAAAAGTTCCATCCTGGCACCAGTTTCCTCTGCATAATATGTGGGAAATTGTTCACCTATTGGCTCAATGTCCTGGCTCAGGTGATAGCCAGTCCCTGTGTATTAAGGCCTCTTAGACTATGTATAATAAATAACAGTTACTTTAAGAATTTACAAAGGCTCAAACATAATTCTTCTGGCTGAATCATTGCATAAAATCCTTATTATACAGGCTTTAACCCAGTAAGTGCCGGATTGGCAATATAGGGTTATGTGCAGCTCACTCCTTTAGTGCCCAAAGGGTTAATCTTTTTTCTGAAATCCTAACCGTGGAAAGGAATAGCCTTGTGGGTTTTTCTGGGATGATTTCTCTGTTATAAAATTTGTTTATAAGCTTTCAGTGAACTGTTCTGCATTTATTGAATCAATGTGTTTTATGCGTTCAGTTTTGCAGGATCATGTCAAGCATCACTAACTAATGTGCGCCCGACTCTGCCGTCAATGGAGTGTTTAGAAAAGCGTTTCATTTACTGTAAATGTAGTGTTTGCCCACAGTCAGCTTGGGGAAGAGAGGATATCAACATTCAAATACATCAACCAAGTAGAAGAGGGAGGCACATTTAATAAAAAGAGGAGTATTGGATCAGAGGTCATGCTGGGAGGATGGAGCCTGGGAAACTCAGGAGTCACTGCTTCACGGATAGAGAGTGGGCTCACGGTGTAGCCTCCCAGCGGAGGTGGGGGAGGGCAGTACAGTAAATTCATTCAAAACGGCTAGATCTTGTTTAAGGGGTTTATTATTGTGTTTGTTAGGCCACGTGCACTATGCACTTATGATTTTTCATGCTTTAATAATATTAATATTAACAACTTTATTTCCTATTGTGCTTTTCTCCTAATGGGAATCAAAGCGCGTCACAATTACAGTATAGTGTGCAGCACGTAGGAATTTTACAGACACAGGTCCCTGCCCCGTGGAGCTTACAATCTATGTTTTTGGTGCCTAAGGCACAGGGAGATACAATGACTTGCCCAAGGTCACAAGGAGCAGACACCAGGAATTGGACCAGGTTCCCCTGCCTCACACTCGGTGTCCTTGTTCTCAGAGCCAGTGCTTACTCACTGAGCCGCTCCTTCTCATAATTGATTGTGCTTGGTATGCACAGTTGTTATATCAGTAGAATTGAGAGAGAGAAAATGATTGAAGTTGTACGCTAGTAACTGACCGTATGTACATGGTACAAGGCCCTGCATATCTTCTACCCACCAAACTATGGGAAAAGAGGGATATTGCAGTGGTCGAAGTGGGTTTAAAATATAGCAATAATGTGCCCATTTAATTTTTTTATTTAAATCTATATTCTGTATTTTACAAACATTTCTATGATATATATATATATATATATATATATATATATATATATATATATATATATATATATATATATATAGTATATATATACACTATAAAAGCAGAAAGAGAGAGATTTATTTAAGAGAGTGAACTGCAGGTACATAAACCAAAAAAGTCAATGGGAGCATAGGAGGTTTTTTCTTTACTGACGTCTCCCGGCTGCAGATCTGGGACAGAACCAGTGCAGATGAATTGCACCAGATGTATCAAAGGAAGAACTCCAGTTGCTCTCAATAAAATTCCCTTTCATAGTAGATAGACTGCTGTGAGTTTGTAAATAAGAGCACTTATTTAACCCTGTGCTGAAAAGGCTGTGTAATACGGCAGGGAAAAGCTTATAGGGGCCAGGTTAAAATGGACATGAAGTAAAAGGTGACACGGTGTGCTCATTTGCATGTCATTACCCAGAATCCCTGGCTGCAGTGGAAGCATTCTATGCTAAGAGATAATGGGGAAAGGCAGGCTGCAGACCTGCCTGAGACGTGAGGCGGTATTTTTATTTATTTATTTTATATGAGTTGCGATACGGAGTACCCCGATTCCTGTGAACACTGGGATTGCATCTGGGTCACTTTATCCCAACCCTATTTTCTCTATCTAAAAAGATTGGGAATGTATATCAAGCAGCATCCGTCTCACATATCCGGGAACTTGGTTCAAAGTTTCAGTGTGAGTTGTAATGTGACTTTTGAAGCAGCAAAACATGTGAAATCTTATGGGTTTTAAAAAATAAATAAATCTGTTTCAACTCTTAATGACATTTTTTAAAGAGTTACTATACTGAGCCTCCTTTGATTTCTATATTAGGTTTATGCACACCTCCCAAGCAGTGGAAGATCTTTGTAACACTTTCCTGTTTATGATAATTTGTTGCCAATATTCCCAGCAGTTTGAGCTGTAAACTGTAACAATAGTCAATGTTACCTTTGTATATCCAGATACATTGTAGTTGCTGATTTACACTGACTGAAGAATTTATTGAAACTGAAAGGCGGCCATTTAGTTAGGTACACAATCAGAATTGTTACAGATTTATAACAGGAGCACCAAGTGATTGACAGCGTAGGTAAGAATGTAGGATTATACTTTGTCCCATGCATTACATATTAAAATAAGACAAAAAAAGGGGGTGAGGGGGCAGAATGTAGAATTGCTGCTTTAATGATCTATAAAAACACATACCTGACACCTAACAATATAATATATCTGAAATGTATTTGCTTTTTACAGCACGGGATTTCATTCTGCAAGACCCACATTTTCTTCAGCCCTGTCCATATTCAATAACGTTCTTTCCTTGAGCTGTATAGTTTTTAAATGTGTCCTTTTTGGTATGTAAATAAGATTCAACGACTTGGACACTACTTTCTGTTCGCAGTAATACTCTTAGTCTAGAATGCTGTTTTTGGAACCAGTCCCCTGTTTCCTGTAACTGTTCCATGCTCCAGTTAAGTTTCCACAGACTTCTCATTTTATTCTTACAGGTTTGCTGAAGTCTAATTCCAACTACCCTGCTGTGTCCTACCTCCCTTTTCAGTCCCCCTACAAAAAAAAAATGAGGAAAAGACAGAAAGAAATTTGGAGCCCGTTCCCGGCTGTGTTCAATTACTTTTTTATATTGCATTAAAAAAAACAACACATAAGATTTTTTTTTTTTTACGACAACAGTTAGAATTTTCTCCTAATCATCTTAAAACTCAAGGATCCTGCTAATTTAGGTAAGATGTATGGAAAGTGACCATTTAATTTCAAATAAACCATATATTTTTTTTTTGGAATAGGAATCACAGTAAACAAAATATGTTTGCCTAAGGAAACTCTCCCAGCAATCAGTGAGTAACACAAATGTTCGTGCTAATGAACCCAAAGCTGTTAATGTGGTTTCTTCAGTTAAATTGATTCATGAATTTTGAAGAGAACATTATCTAATGAATTTTCTTTGAATAGAAAGCAATTAAAAGGACAAATCAGTGTGATTAACCCCAAAGTCAACCTACTGCCACAAATGGTGTACGGTTTGAAATTATATCATAAAAAAAACTAGAGCAGATTTGCTATCTTTTTGCCCTCTGCTAATCCATGTAAATTAATGAACAAAAAAGTTAATTTCTTTGCTGACCTTCTGGTATTACCTGGATTATGCTTATGGTTAATTTGCTTAATGTTATAATATTAAAGACCTAAACATTTTTTTTTTAACAGTGATTATCATTCCCTGCAGTGTAGAATTATTATTTTTTCTAATGTAACTGTCATGTCACGGTGCACCCTCTTCTTCCAGGGCAAACTTGAAAGTAACTTTGCTAGGAGTGCAACAGTTACATTTTCTGACAATGTTATGCCAATGGCTTAACATCTACCCCAGGGGTGTCCAATAGGAATTCAGAGCTACTGTAGCCACACTTGTTGTTGTCGTCTTTCCATTGTTTCCACATTCTCGTGTCAGTCCCAATAGAGTCGCACTCGCGAGTTGCGCCGCCTGCCGCGTTGCACTTGTGCCTAGGGCCGCAGACAGCTTTCCCGGGGGCCTAGAACTTGAGTTTCCACTGCCCCCCCCCCCCCCTCCGTGTCGGCGGCCTTGCGAGACCCTACCTCTCTCTTACACCCACTCCCTCACACCCACTACCTCTCGCTCTTACATCCCCCCCTCTCACACCCCCAACCCTCCCTCTCCCCCACACACGCACCTCTCCCTCACACCCCCACCTCTCCCTCTCATCCACACTCCCACCTCTCCCTCACACTCCCACCTCTCTCCCCCACACCCCCACCTCTCTTTCCCCCACACCCCCACCACTCTTTTCCCCACTCACCCACCTCTCTCTCTCTCCGCCACCCCCCCCCACCAATCTCCCTCACACCCCCACCTCTCTCACCCACATCACCACCTCTCTCATCCCCACTCACCCACCTCTCTCTCTCTCTCTCTCTCTCTCTCTCTCTCTCTCTCTCTCTCTCTCTCTCTCTCTCTCTCTCTCTCCCCCCACTCACCCACCTCCCTCTCCCCACATTCCCACCTCTCCCCACATTCCCACCTCTCCCCCCTCTCACTCTCCCCCACATCTCTCTCCCCCACATCTTTCTCCCCCACACCCCCACCTCTCTATCCCCCACACCCCCACCTCTCTCTCTCCCACATCCCCACCTCTCTCTCCCCCACACCCCCACCTCTCTCTCTCTCCCTCACTCACCCACCTCCCTCTCTCCCTCACTCACCCACCTCTCTCAATCTCCCCCACCTCTCTCAATCTCCCCCACCTCTCTCTCTCCCCCACACCCCACCTCTCTCTCCCACACCCACACCTCTCTCTCCCCCACTCGCCCATTTCTTACTCCCACACCCCACCTATCTTCCCTGACCCAATACACACACTAAGGAAGCGAGCGTATTGGACACCTCTCTCTCTCTCTCCCACACCCTCCACCAATCTCCCTCACACCCCTCCCTCTCTCACCCACATCACCACCTCTCTCATCCCCACCTCTCTCTCCTCCACTCACCCACCTCTCTCTCTCTCTCTCCCCCACTCACCCACCTCCCGCTCCCCACATTCCCACCTCTCCCCCCTCTCCCTCTCCCCCACACCCCCACCTCTCTCTCCCCCACACCCCCACCTCTCTCTCTCCCACATCCCCACCTCTCTCTCCCTCACACCCCCACCTCTCTCTCTCCCCCACACCCCCACCTCTCTCTCTCCCTCACTCACCCACCTCTCTCTCTCCCTCACTCACCCACCTCTCTCACCCACACCCCCACCTCTCTCAATCTCCCCCACCTCTCTCAATCTCCGCCACCTCTCTCTCTCCCCCACACCCCACCTCTCTCTCCCACACTCACCCATTTCTTACTCCCACACCCCACTTATCTTCCCTGCCCCAATACACACACTAAGGAAGCGAGCGTATTGGACACCGCTGATCTACAATGTACAGGACTGACTGAGAACAATTACACTGAGTGTGAAGCAGGGAAGCCTGGTTCAATTCCCAGTGTCATCTCCTTGTATCCTAATTTAAAAAATGTATATATGTGTTCAACACTTATTTTAGAAAAGGATAAACAATGTTTATACTGTAAACATAAGGAAGAGGCTTCCTATACTGTACCTATGTTTTAATGGAATTGTAAGATTCTACATAAGAAGTGGTATTGAAAAAACGTAGTGATAATGCATACCCCTAATTAGACTGACCACTATGTGGGTGTAGATATAAATATACATGCATTTGTATTTACAGTAGATGTTTTTTTTGTAGTAGATGATTGTGTTTTAGTTGCAGAAGATATGGCCTGAGATTTGCATAGTGAAATGTTTGTTTCTCTTTATTATGCGCAATCATTAGTACAGGTCTGGTGAAGCAACTACAGTTTTGTACCATGAAGAAAATTGAACTATTTCTCAGTATGGGACATAATGTACTTTAAACACACTGACTCTGTAAAACAATCGCATTGAGTGTGAAGCAAGCGAGCCTGGTTCAATTCCCAGTGTCCGCTCCCTGTGAACTTGGGGAAGTCACTTTATCTCCCTGTGCCTCAGGCACCAAAAACATAGATTGTAAGCTCATCTGCGCAGGTACTGTGTCTGAAACAATCCTATGTGCTGTGTACCGCACATTACAGTATATGTAATTGTGAAGCGCTTTGTGTCCTATTGGGAGAAAAACGCTTTATGAAATAAAGTTGTTTTGTTTAAGCACAGAATGAGAGAATTTGCTTAGTGTATTTGGGAAAGGATGCAAAATTATCCAACACTAAATCTTTAGATAAATGGCTAAACTAATATTTTCTATCTAAATTAACTTGGGATATGTCCAAGAGAGGGATCTTTTTTTATTGATAGCTACAGGTAGAATCAGAATTAGAACTTGGCTATAGCTGAGATAACATATTG
The DNA here is from genome assembly GCF_040206685.1 of Ascaphus truei. NCBI lineage: Eukaryota > Metazoa > Chordata > Amphibia > Anura > Ascaphidae > Ascaphus > Ascaphus truei. The sequence continues at coordinate 58,909,567 of NC_134490.1, read as the reverse complement.
TATACAGAGTATTCATTTACAGTCTTTAATATAATATCCATTGGTTAGCTATAATATGTATACAACTGTAGTAAGAAATAAATAGGACATAGGAGCACGCCGTTTCTTCAAGTGCTGCCACACCTGTGACAGTCTTTCAAATTGAATTAAGATCACAGTCAGGAACAGAAAATGAGGCGACAATCCACTGGACTTGTGTGAATAATATTGTTGGCTCTTTTAAATATTTGTACCTTTATCAAGTTAAAGGTCTTGATAAAGGTCCAAAGCAGGGCCAAAGGGTCGATGCTGCAATAAACCAGCACTATTATTCACACAACTCCAGTGGAGTGTTGCCTCATTTTCTGTTCCTACAACTCAGTAGGGCACTTCAGAAGTTCACCACAAAGGGGACATATAGGCAGATATATATCCCAGAAAGAATGTTTAATGAATTATATCAGACACTCACAGAAGTGAGCAAATATATTAATATATCAGAGAGAGGAAATAAAAGCCATTTTATACACTCCACAAAAGTTAAAATCACATAAGACATTTGTGTGATCTATGGCAGGGGTGCACACAGGGGTGTAGCTATAGCCCGGGCCTGCTCTCCCCCCTCTGTAGAGACAGGTGGGGGGAGATGGTACATGGCGACGGGCACTTGGCATTAATGGATAAGCCGGTAGAAGAATCAGCACTTGTTACACAGGCAGAGCAGGGGAGGAGCGCACTCTTCACCTCGTGCCGTCCTGCTCTGCCTCAAGTGCTGATACTTCTACCGGCTTATCATTTAACACTGGGGACCCGCCACCACATACCATCTCCCCCCGCCTGTCTCCATTACCACAGGTAGGCATGGAGGAGAGGGAGAGGGAGATCTGATGAGGGGGAGATCTGATGCTGATGATGATGATGATGATGATTACGGGGAGATATTATGATGATGAGGGGGAGATCTGATGATGATTACGGGGAGATATTATGATGATGAGGGGGAGATCTGATGATGATTACGGGGAGATATTATGATGATGATGGAGAGAGATAATGATGATGAAGGGGAGAGGTGATGAGGATGGGGAGATCTGATGATGATGCAGAGAGAGCTGATGATGGTGATGAGGGGGAGAGAAGAGGAGGGATGATGAGAGAGAGGATCAAGGAAAGGATGGGGCAGGGAGAAAAAAATTGCCATCCGTATTAATAATAATGGGGCCCTGAAAAAATGTTTGCCCGAGGGCCTGAGCTTATCTAGCTACACCACTGGGTGTACAAACTGGGGGGTGGGAAATTTTGTAAGAGGGGCACCGCGTCCTGCGCTCTTCCTCACAACATTTAAATTGATTGCTGGGGGAGAGCACGGGGCATCTATCTTCTTTCTGGATTCTCCTGATGACACGTCACCATGACAACACGGCATCAAATGTATGTATGTATGTCTTTTTTATATAGCGCTCTTAATGTACATACTGTAGCGCTTCACAGTAGTAATACACGTGACAATCATATAAATAACAAATAATACAAATAACAGATCATGGGAATAAGTGCTTCAGACATAAAAGTAACATTTGGGAAAAGGAGTCCCTGCTCCGAAGAGCTTACAATCTAATTGGTAGGTAGGAATAATGTACAGACACAGTAGGAGGGAGTTCTGGTAAGTGAGTCTGCAGGGGGCCAAGCGTTATGTATCATGTGTCTAGTATTAGCACGGTACTACTCATATGCTTCTTTAAGCAAGTGTGCCTTAAGGTGGGTCTTAAAGGTGGATAGAGAGGGTGCTAGTCGGGTATTGAGGGAAAGGGTATTCCAGAGTTGTGGGGCAGTCAGTGAGAAAGGTTTAAGGAGGGAGAGGGCTTTAGATACAAAGGGCGTAGAAAGAAGGCATGCTTGAGCAGTCGGGATGGTGCATAACGAGAAATTAGGGCTGAGATGTAGGGAGGGGCAGAAGAGTGTAAAGCTTTAAAAGTGAGGAGGAGAAGTGAGTGCGAGATGCAGGATTTGATAGGAAGCCAGGAGAGGGATTTCATCATGGGAGACGCTGAGACAGATTTACGAAAGAGTAGAGTGATTCTGGCAGCAGCGTTTAGGATTGAGTGTAGGGGAGACAGGTGAGAGGCAGGAAGGCCGGACAGCAGGAGGTTACAGTAATCGAGACGGGAGAGAATGAGGGCCTGAGTCAGAGATTTAGCGGAGGAAAGGGCGTATCTTTGTAATATTGCGGAGGAAAAATGATAGGTTTTAGAAACGTTTTGAATGTGAGAGAAGAATGTGAGAGAGGAGTCGAGTGTGACCCCTAGGCAGCGTGCTTGGGCTACTGGGTGAATGATAGTACTTTCAACAGTAATGTGGAAGGAGGTCGTAGGGCCAGGTTTCAGAGTAAGTATGAGGAGCTCTGTTTTTGCCATGTTAAGTTTAAGTCGGCGGAGGGCCGTCCAGACTGATATCACAGAAAGACATTCAGAAACTTTGGTCTGTACAGCAGGAGTAAGGTTAAGGGATGAAAAGTAAATTTGTGTGTCGTCAGCATAGAGGTGATTTTTAAACCCAAGAGATGTGATTAGGTCACCTAGAGAAAGTGTGTACAGAGAAAAGAGAAGAGGTGCCAGGGCAGCGCCCTGGGGTACCCCCAGAGGGAGATCGATAAAGGAGGAGGAGGTGTTATCAGAAGAGACACTGAATGTACGATGGGAGAGATATGACAAGATCCAGGATAGAGCTTTGTTACGAATACCAATAGTATGGAGAATGTGAAGGAGAAAAGGGTGGTCCACAGTGTCAAATGCTGCAGAGAGGTCAAGTAATATGGTAGAGAGGTCAAATGGCAACGCATTGCCATGGGAATGCGACGTCACTTGACGCCGTGACGACTTGCTTCCATGACAATGTGACTTCACATGACGCCGCAGAGATGAGATGCCAGAGAGCAGGTAAGAGGCAGGAGGGGCGCAACTTTAAAATTTTGCACACCCCTGAGTAACGGCATAAAACAGAATAGAGGATAGAGGAGATTTAGTGTAGGTATCATTTCAAAGCTCCTACAAAATACTACAAAATTAAATTGTCTTTAAATATTTATTACTCCATACAACCAGATAGTCACCAGACCCCACTGATTGGCTGTTATTCCTTTAGGACATTCATTTCACACTGAAAAAAATACAGTATAAGTAGATGAAGATGAGTGCTCACTGTCACGGGAGACCAGGACTAATACCAGCGATGAACTTGTCAGAGAGAAACACAAGAGTTTATAAAATTAATTTATTGGAAAAAAGTATGTAGCAACATAATACATATATACAGGGCTCGACAAATGCACTCACCCAGTCGCCGCGGGCATGCACATTTGGCCCGCAGGCGAGTTTCTTACCGGCGGTGGGTGCATCGGCGTGTGGAGCGTCTCCCGGCATTCTTGTGATGTTTCCCCCTTCAGCTCCCGTCAAAATGGCCGAGCGGCTTCAAATGACGCCGCAATGCCATGACAACAGGACGCTACTTGACGTCACGACGTCGTCGTCCTCCTTTTTCCCTTCTTCCTCCCGACATCCATCCCGTGGCAGTTGTTCCTGGCCCAGAGACTGCGGCCAGCATGTGCCGAAATTGAACCTGACATCTTGTGTTCGGGTCTGGTTGCCAGGCCCCTGATTTCCTCCCCCGCTGCAGTAGGCGCCTCTTTCCACTGTTGTTGCTGGGGGGAGGGGAGTGATAGTGGAGAGAGGGGGTGAAAGAAGGAGATGAGGGGATGGGAGAGAGTGAGAGAAATGCACGTTGAGTGGAAAATAGAGGAGGTGGTTCACGAGGGTGTGAACGGCGTGGGCTCGCAAGGCCGCCAACACTTGGGGGGGCCACGGTTTGAACGCTAGTCCTGGGCCCCATGATACCTGTCGGTGGCCCTGTGTGTATGGGAGGTAAGGCCTCTCCTGGGGGGGTGGAGGATGGCGCGGCTGACTGCCTCCAGCCTCAGTGGTTTTCAACTGGGGTTGCACCTCAGGGGTTCCATGGCTGCCAGGGGGGAAGAGCCGGGACAACTCTCCCATGCTGTCCCAAGCCCGGCAGCGCAGCGACACCCTCACATAGCAGTGACCCAGCAGCCGGGGTGACCGGGGTCACTGCTGTACTTCCTCTCCCTGCCTGCTCAGGTCTGTGCGGCTGACATGAGGGAGAGAGGATTGGGCGGGTGCTGACAGGAAGGAGACAGGATTGGGCGCTCGCATGGGCTCTCGCAGAGGTGTGTGTATGTAAATGGGAGTGTGTGTGTGTGTGTGTGTGTGTGTGGGGGGGGGAATAGGGAGTGTAAGGCAGAGAGTGGGGGGAGAGAGACTGGGTCGACGGGAGGGGGGGGAAGACGGGGGACGAGAGACGGGGGTGAGTGTTGGGGTTCCCCGGAATTTCACAATCGAATTCTGGGGTTCCCCAACCAAAAAAAAGGTGGAAAACTCCCTGTTCGGACCTACCACGAGTACTGCTGTCCCTCTGCATATTGCACCCGCGGCGGTGCTGCGGCCTCCTTCCCCCTCCATTTGGAGCCCCTGTCCAGTGAATTTCTCCGCTGTCACCTTACCCATTGAGATAATTAGGTCATTAGGAAGAAATCCTCTCACTTGTGATGGTCGCCCTCCCCCTGGCACCTGTGCCACTGATTGAGCCACCTGTGCTGAAGCAGAGATATCCTTTAAACATGACCTGATGGTGGCCCTTGAGGACCAGAGTTGCCCACCCCTGTTCTAGCATCTTGTATGATCTCATTTGCTTTTTCTGCCATAGTTAACCCATTATATTCTGATAACAGTCTTTTATCGCCCCTTCACACACTGGTTTGTCCTTTAGTAACTCTATAAAGCAATTATCCAACTATTCTAAATAAATAAAAAATGTACATAATGGTTTGTTGTTAATAAGCTAAAATTTTTACCTCCTGTTAATTTAACAGTGGGAATGAATACATGAGAATGCTGAAAAATACTTGTGTCAAATGTATACATTCTTTATTTATCTTCCCCAGTCTTCCACAATGCAATAAAATGCAATTATAAAATATGAATAAGGTATTTCAGGAATCTTTATGAAAGAAGGCCTATAATCGCCAAAAAGTTGGCTTTGTATTTGCAACGGCATAAGCTCAGATCTTAGGACACTAATTGCCTGGTAACTTTATGCCCCAATGCCACTCGTTTTTGAAACTGTAAATATTTCTAATAATTAAATGTTGTGGGTCATTTATCCGGGGCTCAGGAGTACAACGGTTGCACAATGGATGCAATATGTCTGACTTGTGCTGTGTCGATTTTATGTATTAAACGTTTGTCAGCTTTATGGTAATTGCAGTAAGAAGCTGAATGTATTTTAGCCACAGTTATGCCGCTGTTCAGATGGAAGAAAAAAAAATGTTCAGTCTTAATCAAGTTAGTTACGAAGACTCAACGCAGGATTGGTACAAACGACATTAGCTTAGTATCCGTGTAAGTCCTTAACCCCAATTATTCCTTTGTCCCCTTTTACCAAGCAGCCATCAACACTAAGGAGATAGAATGAAGGCTTCTGGTGTATAAATGTGAACTAGAATTGAAAGGTTTCTATTTAAATACCAACATTATAACAATATGAACTGTAATGGCTAATTTAGCATAACACTAATATGTATGTATTGACAAAACATAATTGTTCAGCTGATCACCGTTTGTTCCTCAGATTCATTTACCAAAAGGGTGCTGTTGGCTTTGTTGAACAAAGTGAAAATTGGAGAAACGGTCTCGTACAAGGAATTAGCGGAAATCGCGGGCAATGAAAAAGCCGCGAGAGCTGTGGGGGGAGCGATGAGAAGCAATCCGGTAAGATGCCAGATCCTTTTCCATGCGTTTTCCTACAATCTGCCTTCACTTTTCTTTTATTACACAGATGTATAGTAAATTACACCATCACCCCCCCCCCCCCCTTCATGGCCAAAAACTTTGCCACCTACTTCAAAGATAAGATAGACATGACATCTCATCAGATAAGGCTCCACACACAAGACCTACCTCCCTCTGCACACCTAAATCCATCCTGAGCTCATTTCCGCCTGCGACTTTGGAGGAGGAGGTCTCCACGTTCATCCTCTACTCCTACAACCTGCATGCTTTACCCTAATCTTTCACATCTTGTATGCTCCTTCTCTGCTTCATGAAATTCCCACCTTAACTCGCATCTTCAACTTTTCTTTCACCACTGGCACTGGCATTCCTATCTGCCTTGAAACATGCACTCATTACACCTAATCTAAGGAAACCCTCTCTTGACCCAACCTCTCTCCTATCTCTCTTCTTTCCTTTTCCTCCTGGCTACTTGAGCGGCTTGTATACAACTAACTGCATGATTCACGCTCTCCTCCAACTATCTGCTTGACTTTATGCAGTCTGGCTTTGACCTTCATCACTCCACTGAGAACACTAACAGGAGTGGCCAATGACTTACTCACAGCAAAGTCTCAGGGTTAGTTATCTTTATTCTCCTTGATCTCTCTGGTGCATTTGACGCTGTTATTTACCCCCTTCTCCAGCATAGTCTCCACTCTATTGGCCGCCATGACATGGCCCTCTCCTGGTTCATGGTCTACCTAGCTAACCTATCCTTTAGTTTTTCCTTCTCTGGTGTCTCCTCTCCATTGTAACTTTCTGTCGAGGTCCTCTCAATCCCACCTACAAGACTCCTCCTGTGCTGCACCCTATCTCTGGAATTTCCTACCAGGCACCAACAGGCGCGCCCTGAAAAAGCACATTTTTTTATGAGGCCTATCTGACACCCCCTGACATCCATACTTCCAAACTACATCTGGAGACATACTCTGTCTTACAATGAGCAGCCACTTTGTTTCAACTGTACCCCTTATTCCCTATAAGATTCTACATGCAGTGTCCTCAATGCCAATAGTATAGGTTTGCATTAATTTCTTCTTATTTTGTAGGGCCTTCCATTCATGTAACTACTGCTCCCCTAATGTACTGCTCTGTGGAATATGTTAGCGCTTTGTAAATAAATGATGATGATAATAATAATAATAGTTGTAAGATACTTTAAAGGTTGAGGTAGGATAAACAAGGACTACATTTAACTTTGCTCCATTTTCTAAGAGCTGTTTTATCACTCTGCCCTGATTGCTGCCTCATTGGAATTACGACAGCATTCTTTTTTCAGTTATCAATGTGCCCCATGAAAAATAAATAAAGATTGCAATGTATTGTTCGTGAGCAAGAAAATGGCATATGTCCCAGTGCTTTATTACCCCAATATTCCTTTCTTACTGTCGTTTGAACGTGAAATTTTACAGGTAACACCCTACAGCGCTAGAGGAGACACTTTAACATATCAATGGCGTCGCCAGCACTGAAACCGTTAAACTTAACATATAAAATGTATTTTCTACTGTATAAAATATACTTGCCAAAACCAAGATAAAATTATGTATGCAGTGATATCTTAAAAAGCAACAGTAGGTTTAGTTAGAAAGCAAATTAGTTGTTTTATTATCGATTTTCTTAATGTTGATAGATTTCAATTAAAATAGTAGAATCACAATGACATTAACCACTTTGCAGCTGGGTTGACTCGCTTATTTTTATTATTTATTTTTCTGTGTCTGCATTATGTCTTTACCCCCCCGCACCCCCAATGCCCAAACCACATTCCTACTCAATTATTTTTAATTGTTGACAGATTTCACTCACACGTTTCAAAACTTTGCAGCCTGAGACTGATTTCTCAACAAAAGCAAACTTGGCCACACATGGGTGGCAACATAAGGCTACCTAATGGATACAATGTCCATTTTACATTTGTGACTCACAGAGGAATTTTGGCATTGAGCTGACCCACATAACCAGAGTGGGAAAATGTAAGTCCAGTGGGTACATTCCGGTGGAGAAGGATATAGACTTTGGAGACCTGCCATGGTTGTTGTACTGTACAAGAGAGCCATGCATATGTTCCTATATGGAAAGTGCATGGGCTATAACAAAGGATTACAATTAAGGGTCTAGTTCCAGCACATGTTGGAATTGTCGTAAACACAGCACTCCGCAATATAACCTCAAACGCACCATCTTTAACATTTGTGGCATGAAATAAGTTGCGCTCTGTAGCTTTTCTATTCAAATGTAGGCGTAGTAACTGTAAACACCAAAAAGAAAATATCACCAAATATACATTTGCGGTCTTTGTTGGGGGCTTCCCACTAGTGTAGAAAAGAAAATGGCAGCAATTGAGTCATCAAATTGGTAAATCCTTTCACTGCCCGGGGGGCTTTGTGTTTCTGGCAGCAAAGGGGTTAAGAGTAGGGAATATTTTTTATTTGATATAACAATAATAATAATAACTTTTTTCATATAGCGCTTCTCTCCCAATGGGACTCAAAGAGCTTCACAATTACAATACAGTGCGCGGTGAGCAGCATTGCAAATGTAGGGTTGCCAGGTGTCCAGTATTGAACAGACTGTCCTGTATTTGGCCACTGTCCAGTAATAAAATAGAGATAGTAATGGACATGTATGTGTATTACCTGTCTGAACATAGTGACCTGCACCAGCTTGGGAGAGAGCAGGGCTGTTCAGTTCTCTCCATCCTGAATGGTGGCATTACCCAGCAGCAGCCAATCAGGTGGAGGTGGTAGGAGTGAGGGTGGGGCCAGGGAGAGGAGGAAACAGCATGGAGCAGAGCGCACGTGTGTGTGTCTCACCTTTCACCATTGTGTCCATTGGTTTTAGAGAAGACACCTGGCAACCCTACGTACATGGGATTTCTACAGACACCGTTCCAGCCCAGATGAGCTTGCAATCTGTGTTTTCGGAGGGAGAGAAAGTGACTTGCCCAAGGGGTCAATCACAAGGAGATGACACCGGGATTTGAACCAGGCTCACTATAGGTGCTATCCGAGTCCATGCCTTTATCACTGAGCCACGCCTTCAGACATCAATATTTCTCCAGAATAGAGAACTACAGTACTAGAGAATTTTCTATAAATCTTGATAAAGGTGACACTGTGAGCTCATTTGCATATCATTTCCCAGAATCCCTGGCTGCAGTGGGAGCACTGTATGCTAAGAAATATTGGGGAAAGGCAAACCTATCTGAAACATGTGAATGTGCTCACAAGTGATAGTTGTATTTGCTGTACAGATAAATCTTCAAGTAGGAAATGGATATTTGCAAGAAAATACCTCCAAGTTCCATTTTTTTTTGGGAGGGGGAGTGGGTGGAAGAGACAGGAGATTGTGTAATTCCCATTTAATTACAGGCATCCCAAATATTACAAACAAGAAAATGACAGCCCTTTTCTACACCCCTGAAAACACCCTAGAGAAATAGCCATCTCTCTACAGCAGCACTGTGTTCAAACAAATGTTGTCTACCCCACTGGCAGTTAATGGGTTAAATTGGGACCTGCGGCTTGCACATTTAAATGAGAATGCACCTTTAAGACTCTCGGAATGCAATATTATTACTGTATAAATAAAACATTTCTGTTTTATAGTGTTAGCGACTTCCCACTGCAAGCTGTAAGTATGGTAACGCGCAGGAAGCCCTTTTCCCCCTAAAGCAGCACTGAAGTCTGTAATATAATCAAACTGTGGCATTATATTAGCGAACACAAATTTTTTATACTACCACCGAGGGATAGAAAATAACTGAAATAAGATTGACCATAACCAGCTCGCCATCTTTACACTCAGAAACCTTCGCTTAAAAAACAAATTGCTATAGCTTTACTGCGCTACTTTGCTTCCTGCTAACACAAGAGCAGATCTGTTCACAGCACAACCTGCTGTAACCGCTAGTTTGAATGCAGCTCCTCCACTGCAGCCTCAGGGCAAAGTTGGGTACATTTCCAGGAGATGGCAATTACACCTCCTTTTTGCACTAACCTGCATTGTTATTCAGAGAGAATTGTCTCCTGTAGGTTTGCATTAGATTGTGTTGTAATAATCTATACTAGGAGTGGCCAACTCCATTCTTCAAGACTTACCAACAGGTCAGGTTTTCAGGATCTCCCTGCTTCAGCACAGATGGCTCAGTCTGAGACTGTTACACTGATTGAGTCACCTGTGCTGAAGCTAGGATATTCCTTAAACCTGACCTGTTGGGGGGGTCTTGAAGACTTGAGTTGGTCACCACTGAATGATATCTTCTAACAATAGAAGGTACTAACCTGTCTCATAGTCAAATCTGCACTAGTGCAATGCACCAAAATACCATTTTCTGCCATTTCTATAAATATGCAGTGGTTGTAATATGACTGCATGAGTCATTATCAATATTTTTTTTATTTAGAACCCCAAAATTGCACATTTCTAAGGAAAAGTAGGTCAAATCAAAAATGGTCAGTCCCTTTCTTTCTATTTTTTTCTGAGCTTCACAGCACAATGTTGTGAAGTTATATTTCTATAACCTTTCCTCTTGTGTATACAGTATGCTCTTAAACACTTGTACTTTTGACAATTTACTTTTTTTTATTCTTTAACTGGTAAGATTATTTTATTTCTGAGATGTTCCGGGCCTATGATGGTGACAATGTACTAAATATATAGACGCAGTATAACTTCTATCTTCAGTATTACTTCTATCTTCTAGCTCAGGTTCGTGGGTACAGCTATTCCCATGAGTAATCTATACTTTGCATCTGAAGTCATAATTGCTCTTAAAGAAGCAGTCCAAGCGGAACTTTAAAAAATATATATATATTTTGTTTTAATATATGCAGCCTTTTGATTACCTTTATTGAAAACTAATTACCTAAGCTGTCGATCGATTAATTCTCATGTAATCGATCAGCAAAGATCCTGCTTCCCAGGGTTCACTAAATGGCTGCCTTTCAGTTTAAATCAATCCTTCATTCAGTGTAACTCAGCAGCTACAATGTATTCTTATATTACTATGGTAACATTATCTATTGTTACAGTTTGCAGCTCAAGCTGCTGGGAATATTGGCAACAAATTATCACAAACAGGAATGTGTTGCAAAGATCTTGCACTGCTGGCGAGGTGGGTTAAAATCTGCAACAGAAATAAAAGGATGCTCAGTATATTAAAACTCATTAAAAATGGCATTAAGAGTTAAATAAACTCTAAAAATGTGGTAAGCATTATCTAATACTACAGGACTGATATTTTTTTTAAACACACATGTAGGATATTGCATGGATTGCCCCTTTAAATGTTTTTTTTTTTTTTTTTTAAGAAACACTGGATCTCATTTGTCCAAATAATTATTGAGATATGAAATTACACAATTTCAACATTTTGTTAGTTTATGTAGAAAACATTCATAACATCTGTGGCACTTTTGTTAAAAAGTCATGAATATTTTTACTCCATTTTTTTAATGCAGTGGTTGAAAACATTTTTATTTTAAGGATTATTTGTGAGCTCGACTGCATCGTAGGGATTTAGCTTTAAAACTGCCAACCAAGCAATATCCTACGTGTTTTTTTTTAATAAATCAGTTTTTTACTATGAGAAAATACTTATAGCATTTAAAAAAACAATTCTGAATGACATTTGTAATGTATTATAATGTAAGCATCTTTTGTGTTTCTATAGCAACCATTTACAAAGTCACATCCCCTTCCTCTTCTGAAACATGCTCTGGCACACCCTTTTTGAGCCCTGTCCTCTCTAGCAGTGCACCAACTGTATCTAGTGACTGCCTGGTCACATGATCTTCCCCACAGAACTTTGCATCTTTGGTCCTCTTCTGCTGCACTGACAGCCATTTAGTGAGCCCCTGAGCCGAATCTTCGCCAATTCATCACAGGAGAACGGATCGATCGGCAACTTGGCTAATTACTTATCATTGTGTGGTTTGCATTGATGCACATATTAAAGGGTCAATTAATGGGGAGGGGGGAGTGGGGAGGTAAGCTCAAGCTACTGTCTAAGAGACGGTGCCAGGGGTATAGAAATCTGGGAACAAAAACTACACTTGCCTAGGCAAGAAAATGACCTCTTTTGAACAAGCACTCGTGTGGTGATGAAAGTAAATGAATAAAATAACCTTTATTAATATATAGGGATAAACAAATGAAGGGATAGACACACAACACTATTAAAAAGAGTATTAAACTAAATACCTCCCAGTCCTGTGTACCAGACTGGTTGCAATATGAGTATAAGGAACCTTGTAATAACTGGCACATGCAAAATAGATGGATAGCTTGTGCCTCAGTGTGGTATGTATGTTGGAACCAATCTCGTGTCTGTCAATGATGTACCGGACAGACACCTGTATATACTGTATGACCACAACTGATTGAGTTGTTACTCTAAGAGAGTACACGGTGAAGTTAGTAGTGAGTGATCAGTGCACAGTGTCTCAAACTCACATGCTAAATATTTCCAAAGGTTGGTATACCTAGAAATTGTACTCAAATCTTAAGGGTAAACAAAATAAATAAAATAAAAAAGGGCCTTGAAGGTGACGCAGAGTAATAAAAATGAACACTAAAGCTACTGTGTAGCTAGGGAAAAAAGGCTTCAAACTGGGAGCCTTAGACACCCTATTGGGTTGAGTATATACTGCACCGACACACTTTATTCGAGCAAATACCCGGTATGTACCTGGCAGATACCTGGAATGCGCCGCTCCTCACCTCTGACAAGCCCCGTTGCATTTGCCTTCCCAACCTGGGTTCATGCCTGGCTGACGGGCGGCTGATCTGTTAAATGATAATGATTAGGATTTAATAGGCTGCAATGCTTCGCGTGTCTACCAAATGGCATAAATTCATGAATTGTAATGCAGTATATATATATATACTGTGCAGTATTGCAGCCAGCAGGAATAAAATGCTTCAATCCCTGCTTGGAAAATACCTCAATGCACTCGGGCAGAAAACAGTCACAAACCTCAATACACCCGGGTATACCCGAATTCGTGGGACTAGCCGAGCTCGAATAAAGTGTGTCGCCAGTGTACAAGGTCTCCCGCAAGGCACGCTAACAGTGTCTAATTAATGCCATAGAATGCCTAAGCCTATGTGGCGGCAGCTGAGACATAGGGTCCTAGAACACATAGGGACCATACGCAATAAAACTGACACCCCACTTGCCAAACACGTTAACACTGCACATGGAGGTGATATTTCCAACTTACGTTTTAAGGGCATATACCAACTCTCAGAAACAATCAGAAGGGGTGATTGGGACAGAGAACTCCTTAAAAAAGAGGTGAAGTGGATTTATTCCCTAGGAACGCTGTATCCGCAGGGTCTAAATGAGGGATTTATGTTTGCCCCATTTATTGGTTAGAATATTTTTTATATCCTATGCCACTTTTGACATCATGATAAGACCACATGTACTCATATGGCCGGGTTTTATACTTATGGGGTGTAAGTGTGGTATTGACTTTGGCTCCAGCATTTGGCCTGTAATACCCTTTACACACCATAGCCTACACTGTATCCACTCCATATTTTAGTAGTATGTACTGGCACATCTAACAGCTAGGTACTATCTCTTTGCTCCCTAACACCATTAGCCTCTTGGATGGCATTCGTTTATAGATTTATTTATATATCTGTAAACTACATATTAACCCCTGATGGTTTAAACGTTCATTCCACCTTTTAGTGTTTATTGCATATAATCACTCGCTTACCCGTCTTGGCAATTCTCTATTTACTGCCTCACTGTCCTGAATTGACTCAGGTTTCATCAGGAAGCCAGCCATTACTTTTACATAAATAAATAGCAACACAAACACATGTTTTATTACCAACACATATACTTACCTTAGCGCCACTGTTGCCAAGGCAACGCTTGCCTATTTAAACGTTCGGCTACCGTAGAGGCGGGGCCACCTTGAGAAAGCGTCAGTGCGATGCGAAACAGCCGTCGGTGGTGGGCGCTCCTCTGTGACGTCAGCACATGTGTCAGTGCGGTGGCGCCTAGCGTAGCCCCGAGGCAGCCTTCACTGGGCTGAGCTATATCGAGGCTTGCTGCTATATGAGATATATCTCTCTCCACCCAGCTAGCTAATGTTCTGTGGTGTTCATGAATACACCACGCCGGGTGGAATCTCTGTAGATATAATCCGATTGATGCAGTGTTTATAACGCATTCTGGTCTCTTTCACTCAGGTACTATCTATCTTGGTATTTATACATGGTTGAGTGTATTGGAGACCATTATCGCTGCACCCACACTACACAAATGTACAGTATATACCCAGCGACCTGTATAGATTCCCATCACACTAAACGTGGAATAGTATATATAGTCAGGTCAACTGATAAGTTTGATTGCCTGATACCCTTTGAACTGTGTCCACTTTCTTGAGTAACCTGGGTGGTACTACTAATATATACATACCTTATACATAGGTCACTGTTACTAACTGGTTTTTGGGTATCGTTTTAAACACCTGCTGACACATTAGCAATATATAAAGATACCTGCTTACCTCTACTGTACCAATTGTGCTATTCCCACGGAGGAACCTGAGAAGCAGCTTACAGTTTATCTTGTATTATACATTGGTTTCACTGCTTCCACATAGGCTTAGGCATTCTATGGCATTAATTAGACACTGTTAGCGTGCCTTACGGGAGACCTTGTATATACTCAACCCAATAGGGTGTCTAAGGCTCCCAGTTTGAAGCCTTTTTTCCCTAGCTACACAGTAGCTTTAGTGTTCATTTTTATTACCCTGCGTCGCCTTCAAGGACCTTTTTTATTTTATTTATTTTGTTTACCCTTAAGATTTGAGTACAATTTCTAGGTATACCAACCTTTGGAAATATTTAGCATGTGAGTTTGAGACACTGTGCACTGATCACTCACTACTAACTTCACCGTGTACTCTCTTAGAGTAACAACTCAATCAGTTGTGGTCATATATACAGGTGTCTGTCCGGTACATCATTGACAGACACGAGATTGGTTCCAACATACATACCACACTGAGGCACAAGCTATCCATCTATTTTGCATGTGCCAGTTATTACAAGGTTCCTTATACTCATATTGCAACCAGTCTGGTACACAGGACTGGGAGGTATTTAGTATAATACTCTTTTTAATAGTGTTGTGTGTCTATCCCTTCATTTGTTTATCCCTATATATTAATAAAGGTTATTTTATTCATTTACTTTCATCACCACACGAGTACTTGTTCAAAAGGGGTCCCTTTCTTGCCTAGGCAAGTGTAGTTTTTGTTCACATATTAAAGGGGAAACAAAAACGGCATTTTGGCCTGCTGCTTTAAATGCCATTTTGAAGTGGCTGCTACTTTATAGATTATTTGTCTGAATCTTTTGTAACACTCTAGTTGACCTAGACGGCTGTCTTCTAATCCAGTGTTTTTCAACCAGGTTTCCTAGGAACCCTAGGATTCCCCGGGCATCCCTCCAGGGTTCCCTGTAATTTTAAGGTCATTTTAAAATTGCTCCAATTACAGAAGAATTTACAATGCATCTGATCCCAAACTCGCTGTTAGAGCGCATTGGGGTTCCTCAGAATTGCATAGGGTTCCTTGACCAAAAAAGAGTCATGGTAGTCCAACCCACATTTGATCCACTCACAAAAGGATATGGACAGCAAAACAACATCATCTTCACCCCAACATTTCATGCAACACAAGTAGAGGAAATGTATTTGGGTGAAAGTGGTAATGAGAGGAGGAATTTAAGAAAAATGCAGAGTGGAAACACTTGAGAGTGGGTTTGTGAGAGGAAATTTGTATTAGAATATAGGATATTGTAATAGAGAGTGAAGAAGTAAGTAAAAATATAGGTTGGTACAATGAGAGAAGGTGGAAAATGACCATGTGTGATGTACAGTATGTATGTATATCTTTATTTGTATAGTGCCGTGCATGTACATAGCTCTTCACAGCAGTAATACATGTCACATAATATTACAGATAGCAGGAATAGACGCTCCAGACATAAAAGTAACAAGGAGTCCCTGCCCCAAAGAGCTTACAATCTAAGTGATAAAGCTAGTAAGAAAGAGAGATTAAGAGAAAGCAAGAGTGAGAGAGAAGCAGAGGTTTGGTTTGGGAGAGTGACCAAGAGGAATAGTAAACCACTGATTTATGTGATAATGTTAATATTAATGTCTCAAGCGATTTAATGCTGGATTCTTGTGTGACAACAAGCTAGTAACAAGGAGAGAGAGAAACACAGACTATTAAAGAATAAGTACAAGGGAAAAGTGTAGGCAACCGTGAGAGACAGACGAAGACTCAGATCCACAAAGCTCTGTTTAGTGACTTAACGTGTCGTTAACCTAACTTAATGTCACATGAAGACTAACAGTGTATCTTCAAAGCGCAATAACAGAACGTTAAGCTATGTTCTCTCCCGTAAAGAACATGGCGTTAACTATAATGGATATTAGTGATAATGACATGCAAATGAGGCGTTATCATAACATCGCATTACCAATTAAGTTCATTAAGCTCATTAAGTTAATTAATGCAGGGACTTAACATTACGTTTTTTAAGTTATACCTAAATTTGGCGTTACGCCTATCCAAACACTGAAATAGGGTTTTTGCTGTTTCTGGGTGGCCCTAGTTAGGCAGCATTTTCATAACATAGCGCTATTTTCCTCTCATCTCCACTTCAGCAAAAGCCCTCTTTCTCAGTCTGTACTGGAGCAATGCCAAGACTTGCATAATATCACCTTATTGTAAGATAACACAATGTTATGCTTCAATAATGTGATGTTAAACTTATGTTAATGAGATGTAGTTCAGGTGTAGATTTTGCATACAATTGGCTTTGAGCATATGATGTTAACTCATGGAATTTAAAGTCTGACCTTTTTAAGTAACGTCACTTTATGAGCCCCGACTTACCCGAGACTTCTGGATGTAGCCCTAAGTAGTCCGAGAGATGGACATGCAGAGAAAGAAACCACAAGAAGATAGGTGATGATTTGAAAGGTGTTGCTCGGTCATATAAAAAACAAGCCAAAGAGAGTAAAATAAAGGATACACAGGAGTAAAATTAAGTTTTAGAGGAAGAGGAGTACTTTAGTTGAAAGAGGGAGCATGAGAAAAAAATGGGGTGAAGAAAAAGTACGGAAAAAGACAGGAAAATTAGATGACAAAAAAAATGTAAAGTCACATTGAAATTGCTGGTAAAATAAGATGGTGGTTGTGGTAGGAGGTATGGCATAATGGATAAGGTATTGGACTTGTCTAGATACATTTTAGGGCTTTTTCCAGCCTCAGCCATTTATACTCGATCTTGTGTAGATGTCCTTCTCTGCCTCTGATTAACTCCTATAAATGGGTCATGATATCATTGTTCCTCACTGCTCTATCTTTAAAGGCTGTCATGCAGACCAGAAAGTCAGAGTTGGCTCCATGAACACCTCCAAAGTATAACTGTAATTTATATTGTAATTGTATGGTATATTTGTAAAGTTCATGACATGTAGAAGTGCTACGTCAGTGGTTTTTTTTAACCTTTTTTGTTTAAGGAACCCTATAATTATATTGTGAAACTCTGTGGAACACCAACCCTCTCTAATAGCGCGTCTGAGATCAAATGAACCTGAAAATTACAGGGAGATGGCCGGGGAACCCAATGGTCCTAGGAACCGAATGGGACATTTGGACCGTGGCCTTTTAGCCGCGACCAAATGGCCGCTGGCATTTGGCTGCTGGTGGACCCTTTTCTTCTGGGAGAAAGTAAGTTTTAGCATTTAGGGTATGGGTCAGTTTTAGGGGTTTTAGTGGTTAGGTGGTTAACTTCAAGGATTTTTGTGGTTAGGGTGCTAACTTTAGGTTTTTATGGGGTTTTAGGGTAAGGGTTAAGCTTAAGCACTTACCTCCTTGGCCGGCGGTGCAGATCCCAGCCAACACTGTGCTACGTAAATACAAGATATCACAGAAATGTATTGCAGTGATTGTATTTTATATTTCTTTCTTTCTCAAAAAATTCTAAGTAGAAACAGAGAGGATATATTTAGTGTTTGAGATGGAGACAGTGAAAGAATGGGGACAGAGGGGAGAAGGTGAGGGAATCTGTTTAATAGAAAAGTGGCATATAGAAGAGGAACATCTCCTCAATATAGAGAAGGGCGCTGGCCCTGGCCCTGACATGGACAAGAGGCTGAGAAGAGGGAAAGAGCGAGAGTGAAAACGAGGATAAACCAGAGACTGCAACAAAATTGCAGCAATGTTATTTTATTGGGTTTAAGCTCCACATGTAAAACTGAAATGTAAAAGATTCAAAAGGAAAATGTGGTGCATATATTTTTATTTCACAAGATATTAACCTAGTTAGTGTATTGTATCACACTACTCTGGTACTAAAGTGAAATTGAATATTTATGGGTTAGAGTTTAAGTAAATTGTTACATTAGTAGCAGCCTCTTTTAACTATATGTTTGATCAAATAAGATCTGTCCTTAAAATATAGTGTAATATTTATAAGAATTCATGTCTTGCAGGTCCGTCAAGCTCAAAAAGGGTTAAAATATGAGTGCTTTATAATCCAGTAGTTTGCATTCATTGCACACCTAAATTCATCATTGCTTATTACCACAATTGAATGCAAGGACAAAATAAAAGAGTGCTCTGTTTTGTACCAAATAGCTAAAATCCATATTTTCTGTCAAGTGTTGTCAGGGTGCTGCTTAATTCCTGGTATACACAGCCTACAAGTTTGCCTTTGTAGTTGTATTGCTCCACATAATTCATACAATGACCTTCAACTTTATGAGAAGGTGGAAAAGGTGCCGGCAGCAGCTGAGGGATGCAACATCTTTACTTCAAATTATGCCAAGGACATGGAGGGTGTCTCACCTTTTGCAAGAAAAACTTCAAATAGTTTACAGCACTTGAGATTGATTGTGAGGTCTGTGGTCCTCAAAGGGTACCCATAAAGTTCAATTAAAAATCTCATTAGGATTGTATAGGAGGATCAAAAAGGAATCAAAAAAGACTCATGGGAGCTAGAGAATGCCTGGCTGATTAGTCCAAAGCCTTCATAAATGATTATTCTGTTACTCAAATAAAATATCTTCTGCGGTCTGTTAACAGTAATAGCCATACTTTATATTCTGCTTGCTTAAATTATTGTTCCATGTATGAAATAGCTTAGTGTACATTGTGTCATTCATAGTACGAATGCAAAGATCCAGAATGTTGTACTCAACTAGATGATTGCTGACCACAACAACTATTCCACTAGAAAATAGTTACTACAGAAGGGGCTTGCATGTGACGTGGAGGTGCATGGGCGCTGCAAGGTCAGCACTGACTGTGCATAATATCTTCAAAATAACCCTCCAAACACTGCAAAATATGTCTAAAAGTCCCTTAACCTACAGGAGAAAACTTAAATATGCCCCCAGAGGGAAGAAAAGTTCAACCCAGGAGCTTACCCATTTTTTCCATAATAATTAATAACAATTGTTTGTTCTTGTATAGCGCTGCAAGTTTTTACGTAGTGCTTTACAGAGACATTTTGCAGACACAGTCCCTGCCCCACAGAGCTTACAATCTATGTTTTTTAGAGATTGAGGAACAGGGAGATAAGGTGACTTGCCCAAGGTCACAAGCATCCGCTCAATTTTGGAATTGAACCAGGTTCTCCTGCTTCAAACTCAGTGCCAGAGTCAGTGTCTTTACTCACTTAGCCGCTCCTTCAGCCCTATAAAAAGGCGCCTTAGCACCAAGCGATCTGAAAGATTGCACCGAGGCACGACGGCCCGCACATGCTGACTCGGATCTGGAGAGAGAGAGGAACACACAGATTACACAAAAGGCTCTTAAGGAATTGTTCAAAGAGATGCAAATATAATTCCCAAATTCCTTTAAAACAGAATTAAATAAGGCAATAGTTAACTTTAAGACTGAGTTGTCCTCGTTGGCCACAAGGAACTCTGAACTTGAGAACAAGATGGAGGAGTCACTCCAGATATGTGAGCACAGATGAGGAGGCCCTTAGGATAGGAGAAGAGATACGAGTCCTGAGGGACAACTTAAATGATTTGGAGAATAGAGAGAAGGCAGAACTTCCGCATTCACAATGTACCAGAGGTCATCACAGCGGAGGCTCTCCAGCCTTATTTTAAAAGGCGATTCGCACATTGAGCCATCATTATGAGGAAGCACGACACAAATTAACAAGGTGTACCACTCTCTGGGCTGAAGATTGGATGACCCAAAGAAGAGCAAGGATATAGTGGTAAAAATGCACCACTATGGGACAAAGGAAAGAATAAATCAATGGATGCAGAAACAAATATACTATTGAATTTGAAAAATCCACTATACAGATTTTTCAGGACCTCTCTAGACTCACTATTTCAATAAGAGGCCTACACCCATCACAACCCTACTACGTGAAAAGGAGGTGAGGTACAGATGGGCTTTTCCCTTCTGTCTGGTAGGGAGGGCAGGCCTTAATGCGCTTCCTGGCCGATGCCTTCCTGAATACACTGAGCCTGGGACCAATAAAGCGGATAATGGAACAAACGATACCACATAGGACACCGAAAGTAATGAGGCCCCCTGGCCCCCAAGGGAGTCAGGAGCAGCGGGATGGTTCAGAATGAAATACGATAAGGACCTCTGCGACATTTACCATTGCGTGTTACATCCAGCTGGAGATCAGTGACAGCAGAATTGTTTGCCGAATGGGTGACTCCCTCCCCAGCCTCCAGACACTGTCTGGGCCTTCTGATTTTACTCCATGTCGTCTTCCCCCACCTCCGGGTGCCATCCCGGAAGATTACACATGAGCAGGGACTATAAAATTTTAACCCAAGCGAGAGAAGAATTTGGTAGGTTGCAACTAGGACATGGAAAAAATTCTTAAGTGGACTAGGCAAACATACTACTGTATGATAAAGGAAATAAAGCTGACCACCTTGTGGAAAACAAACTCAGAGGCCTGAGGTCTAGAACTCAAGTCTCGACGATTAAATGAAAGAATAGCGAGGTCACCTACAACCCAACCTCGCTTTTATAGCAAAGGAATTCCATAGTTTCTACTCTTAGATTTATGACTTTGACTTGTCAGACCCAGACTCTAAACCAGCCAGTGTAAAACAAATGAACACATACTTGAAGAAGCCGTAACCGTACCAAATTATCTAAGGAAGGTCTTATGAGATTAAATGCTAAAAGGACAGGTCTACAATTAGGGGATGAACTTTAAAACCTTAAAAAGCCCCAGGACCATATTTATATTATAAAAAATATTTTAGGATGTTAGCCTCGTTTCTGATAGAGCTTTTTAATAGTTTTGAGAGGAGAACAGATTCCGGAACAGATGGCAAAGGCAAACATAGTGATCATCCACAAAGAAGGTAAAAACCCAATGTTCTGCGGCAGCTATAGACAGATATCTTTATTAAACTCAGACCTAAAGATATATAGCAGAATCCTTGCAAACAGATTAAGCCCGATTCTCTCTGGTGGACGATATGAACCAAATCAAAATCCAAAATGGAACCAGACAAGGTTCCCCACTTTCACCCTTGTTTGTTTGCCCTTATAACAGAATCACTAGCAGCAACAATTAGGAGAAGTCCTAACATACAGGGTATAAGGATAGGAGATACAACATACAAATTGTCACTATTCGCTGATTATGTAATCTTGACCATTACCAACCTAGTGACATATCTTCCCAATGTGCAGGCCCCAGTCTTGGTATTTGGGCATATTCGTTACCAAAGACTACCAGTTACTCTACAAACATAATTATCTAGATCTGTTTGACAAAACTAAAAAAAAAAAATGAAAACCTGGAATAACTTGCTGGGGCGTTTTATTGCAGTTACAAATTTACATCCTACCCAGGTTGTTGCATTATTTTCAGACCCCAACGATTCCATCCCACTCAAAGCTATCAAAGACAGCTAAAACAGGATTATGTCATTTATTTGGCACAATAAAAAAACAAGAATCGCTTGTTATCTAGAAACGGGAGAATCTTCACATTCCCGGACATTAGGAGTTATCTCTCAGCACACCTCAAACAAATTATATATTGGCATTCAAAAACAATGCTCCATGGATGGGTCAACTTGGAGAACATATTCAGCAAACCAATGGGTCTTCCATCCCTGCTATGGACAGGGAGAGAGAACATTCCAAGACCTCAATTTGAGGCGGCAGTCATCAAAAAGAAATTAAATATTTTGACCACCACAGAGCCAAATGTCAGTTGACCCTCCAGCCTAAATCCCCTATTTGACAATCCGAGATATAGCCTGGCCTATAACACAAGCTCATTCCATAAATGGAAGAAGGGCATTCTTGATCTAGGGAATGTGTTAACCAAGGGTAAAATATTGAAATTTGAGGAATTCTGTAAAAAAATATATACTCTGATGAAGATAGAACTATTTAAATTTCTTCAGGTTTGTCATTTTATATTCCGTTTCCCCCCTAGTGGGGAATTTCCAAATCCTACACATTTTGAGGGACTATGTAGAAACATGTTCTACCAGAAAGGATTAATAACTACTCTTTACCATGAATTAGTTCCCCTGTGGAAGAGTTCTGTTAACACAAGTATATGCGGCACTGGGCAAGAGATTTTCAAGTAGAGATATCAAAGGATGATTGGGAGGACATATGAGAACGCGGCAATGACCTCTATATGCACAGCTAAAAAGGAAAATATTTATAAGATCATTTATAGATGGTACCTCACGCCCAAGAGGTTAAGACAGATCAATGCCGGAAGGGTTGTGGCCATATTGGGGATAGGACACATATCTGGTGTGTTTTGTCCAGTGATCCAGAAATTCTGGGTCATGGTACAAAAGTTAATTGAAGAATCAGTAGGGGTGACAGTGCCATTAGAGCCAACGACTGCAATATTTTCTAAACCCATTGAAAATGTGAACCCTCTCATGCGCAAATTAATATCACATATCCGAACAGCAGTCAGGTGCTCTATTTCAGAGGCCTAGAAAAAACTCACCCTCCCCCCCCATCCAAAAGGCAAGTTGTTTATAGAGTTAATGAAGTCCAATTCATGAAGAAACTAATGTTTTGTTTTTTTAAAGCACACGCCTAAGAAATTTCACAAAAATTGGGAACCTTAGAATAGCAGGTGACAACTGAATTGATGGACACAGGTGGGTGACTTCCCCGAAGGTGGCGAAGGGGTGACATACAGGCTGTACCAAGGGAATTGCTGAGCTTTGAGGAGTGCTAGATGTGAGTCTATATGGGAAGGTGTATAAAATGTTCTAACTGTGTTTATGTACTATTGCCATGTTACATCGGAATGTTCGTACTTGGTACCTCTTCCCCCCCCCCCCAACTCCTTTTTTCTGTGTCCCTGTCCTCCTTTATGAAAACTTCAATAAAAAACAAGTTATGAAAATAATTAGTATTGAAGACACTATTTACAGTATGACCTGTAAGTCCAGCAACCTTGTTAATATTATTCTTTGTTTGGCGAAGAGAAAGGAAAAACTCACTATGATTTGTATTTTTAGTTGTTGAACCCTTTGGGCACCGGATGCACCGCAGCACCAGAGTGCAACAGCCCCTCCGGCAAAGAGCAATCACGTGACCATGACATCCCTTAACCCGGAAACGGAAGAGATGGCCTCCTTTTCCATTTCCTGGTATTACAGGTCACATCATGTGCTCAATATTAGCGCAGGATATGATCTCCCCTGGAAAACGTGCACTCTAAGGACATAACGTACAGTAGTCACTACATCATGGGGCCCCTGAAGTGCCAGACTTCATGACGTAGTGGCTATGTCTTGGGTCAGCCAAAAGGTTAAAAAAGCAGTTTGCACTATTCATGTTTTTTTTTGTTTAATCTACAGGCCTGGAACTGTGGGGTTTCCCGGAGTCAAACGCTGCTATTTTCGGCTCATTAGGACCCCTCAGTTCCTGAAATACTTACCTGGTTTAAATCTCCTTCCAGAGGAAACAAAATACTGCCAAATTTCAGGTCAATATGAAGCCTCATCATCGGAACTTGCAGCCTCCTATTGGTGAAACAAAAAACTTGCGCTCATAAGTGATCCGTGATGGGTGATAGTGACTTAGATAAAGGTTATATAATACAACCTGATAAAGGTGAGGTTTTGTGCTGCTGGTCAGTTAGGATGGCTCAAACACCAGGCTACATGGAAACAAAGAAAAGACAGCGCAAAAAAACCATAGTGTAGTATATTTAAAAAACTATTTATAGAATGGGGGTGAGTATTGCACGTACATCAGTATAAAAGGTTAATAGCATGACATGTTAGGGACATGTTACCACTCGGCGGGGACAGCAGGACACGAACACGGGTATCTTGGTTCAGAACCACCGCCTGGAGCTCCTTTAACACGCGGGAAGGTTCCCCAACGCGGAGCTGTTCACATTGTTCCTGGATACCAGCAGCTAGAGGGAGGACGTCCAAGATACCCGTGTTTGTGTCCTGCTGTCCCCGCCGAGTGGTAACATGTCCCTAACATGTCATGCTATTAACCTTTTATACTGATGTACGTGCAATACTCACCCCCATTCTATAAATAGTTTTTTAAATATACTACACTATGGTTTTTTTGCGCTGTCTTTTCTTTGTTTCCATGTAGCCTCCTATTGGACAGCCATTTTGTAAACCAGGAAGTGATGCCGTAACTTCATCAGTACGTATCTTGAGAACCAGGAGTGGGGGGAGGAGGAGCTAAAAATAGTGAGGTTCAGCTCTGGAGGACCGCCTTGTTCCAATACTGTAAAAAAATAAATAGGGGTTAGGGTGAATTACTCTTTTAAATGGATAAGCTAAGGATTACAAGTCTTACTAAAAACTGTACCTGATGCGTGATATATATTAAAGCCAGGCATCTCAGCGGCTTCCATTAGGGGACGTCTGATCTATATTTTGACAGCTTTGGCAGTATTCTCAGAGTACGCACTCCGTCAACCATTGTAACAGTATGGTCAGTTTTCAGTTTGCATCAAATTGAAACAAGCTCAGCTCGGGAGATGAACACCATTCTGTTTTATCCTCAGATAGAACTTGCTAAATGCAGTTCAAAGGCAATCAATACATTGTGTAGATACTTCTCCCTGCCTTTTTTCACCCAAACAAAGGCATTATTGAGGAGTTGGTTTATTCACATATTGCCATGAGCGTTAATGGTCACCCTACTTTTGTTCTGCCACTCACCTAGAAGGCCGTGGATAAAGATTTAGCATCATGTTCTAAGTGTCAGGCCTGTCAGTAGTGCTGAACCATATGACCAGAAGAAAAAACGCACGGGGAGCTATTGATTACAGCTTCTCAGTGTCACTTGTTCACCAGGATTTAGGTATTGATGAGGCTGCAAGTGAAAACAAGCTCTGTCCCTTGTGGGGCCTCTACCCAGAAGAACAAAATGCAAAGTTGAAGAAAATATGCAGCTGGTACTAGAATCAGAGGGATTCCATTATTGATTGAAAGGTTCCTTCATGTTATTTTTGTAAGAGACAAATCTATGGGTTTGGAAGTTTTTTGTATTTGAAAAAAGGCTGTGTAAATGATGGATTCATGTATTGGATGAATTAGATTTCACAGCGTGAGCATTTCAGTGCAGCTGTAATATTGCCAGCTCCTAGGATATTGATAAAAATTACATTTTATGCAGCATAGACTTTCAAATAGTGAAGTAGGGTAATATTCACCTAAAACAGCCTGAGGGCTGTAATAAATTTTAGTAGGTTTAATTGTTTTAACAGACTGAATCTTTGCACCAGACGTAGACCCAACTAAACTGTGTTCAATATTTTAAAATTACAAATCTTTTGTCCTGTATAATACCTCCTTTAATAACTTCCCTGTGGTTTAACATTAGTTAATATTTTCCATTGGTTTTATGCACCTCTGCATTGCTAACTGATTATATCGGTATAATCTAGGCCGCCTCTTGCATTGTATCCTCATGCACTTAGCATCTAACAAGAGTATGTTTGTTTAACTTTTTTTTCGAACCCTTTAAATGCAAAGTATTTTACAAATTATACGGCTTGTCTGTCCAGTGGGCCCCTGGCAAGCTTTATGAGGTTTCAACATGGCCTCAAACACTGCCAAAGCTGACTGGACATCCACAAAACAATGTAACTACAGAACTGGCAGGGAGGGTGGAAAAGGAGGGGTGAGGAGACAGGGCAAAATAAGTCAGACAGATATCTGTAGGTTAGGACAGCGGTGCGCAAACTGTGGGGCGCGACCCCCAGGGGGGGCGCGACACTGCCGACGGGGGGCGCGGGGTTTACAGAGGCCCCGCGCGCTTCCTGAAGGCACCTAAATTAAGTGCCGGGGGAGCTGCAGGGCCTCTGTAAACCTAACTTACCGTGGCTCCGGCGGCTTCCTCCCTGTGTCGCCATGGCAACGCGGCGTCAAAATGATGCTGCGAGGTCATGTGACGTCACGTTGCTATGGCAACGTGACGTCATTACGCCGGAGCGCGGGTAAGTTGGGGTTGGGAGGGGGGCGCGGGAGTGAGGGGACAGCCGGCAGGGGGGCGCAGGGAAAAAAGTTTGCGCCCCCCTGGGTTAGGAGACGGCTTGCTTGCTTGCGCAGCCATCACGCAAACTAAGAGAATTAACTAACATTGGTCAGGTGTCAGGATATCCCAGCTTCAGCACAGGTGGTTCAATCAGTGGCTGAAGCAGGGACTGTTTGAGCCACCTGTGCTGTAGCTGGAATATTCTGAAAACCTGTTGGGAGGGCTTAAGGACAGGCGTTGAGCACCCACTGGTTTAGGAGGTAAAGGATTAATCATATTTGATTTGCAGTAGGTTGCCCAAATAAGCAATGCCTTCTTTCAGTTGTATTAATAATGGTGAATGGTAACTTTTGTACGGTGTACTTTGGTTATATCGTTTTGCAAAAATATTTTTTTCATTTACTGTATTTATTGCAATTATCTTTAATATCGTATCCAACAATTACCTTGTGTTTTACTTGATTGATTTTAGAAATAATTTTGTAATTGGGGTCACAAATTACTATTATAATTCACTCCAAATTGTGTGTTAGTTTGCTGAATCTGATTATAGTACAGAGAAATGGTACACCCCAGAGTTTTTATGATTATAAAATAGATCAATATTGTTAGAAGAAATCTTCTTCTGTGATTTCCTCTGTGTATTCTGACAGACTTGTAAAGCTTAAATTCTATACAGGAACTAACTAATGATATGAAGATTGAATTTTTAACATAACCCAGTTATATGGAATAATTTTATTAGTTAATGAACATTTAAAACTGTGTACACTTGATATTACAACACCTACTGTATTTTGAAAAGTGCAAAAGTCATTGAAAGGATCTCATTTGCATTTCCACACCCACTATACCTGCTTTGTCTTAGGCCACACATGAGCGTGGGTAGGCGCTATGCGTGCAGAGACAAAAAATGTTGTCTTTGTCACGCGATGGGCCAGTCACGTGCGCGCTCCTGCCAATGAGGGCGAACCACACACGTGATATCACGGGCACGCCGCCCCGGCATGCCCTCGCCACGCCCACCCATCGCGCAACCCTGCAGGCCAGGAATCGCCCGTGCTGCAAGCGAGCGTGATGTCACGGCGCTCCATCTCGCGCTCGCGAGCTGGCAGCGTGGAAGCGGCCTTACACTTTACTGTTATCATCATCATTTATTGTTTGAGTAAAATCACGTCTCCACTTAAGGGGGCATCGCAATACTTTACAGTGAAACAAATTAAAATAATATACAATTGTTTTGTTAGACAGGGAAAGCCAGAAGGAAGAAGTAAGTTTTACCCTGAGTCAGAAACAGTGGTAAGGTAGATCTACACCTGAGCTCTGTTCCAGAGCGTGTTCCAGACCTCTGAAGCTGCACACGAGAAGGCCCGCCCAGCGTGGGGTGCCGTATCCTTGGCGTGGAGAGGCGACTCCCCCTGAGGACCTGAGATCATAGCAAGTATCCCTCCGCTCTTTTAAATGAGACAGCAGATAGGCTGGTCCTTGACCTTGCAAGGTTTTAAAGGCCATTATGGCCAACTTGAACTGAACCTGGAAGATCACTGGAAGCCGGTGCAGATCCCGTAAGATGGGAGTGATATACTCAAAGCGAGAAACACGTCTCAGCATCTGAGCTGCAGTGTCCTGCACAAGCTGGAGCCTCCGCATCAGGCACACCGGTAGTCTCGCATATAAAGCATTCCCACAGTCCAGCCGCGTAGACACAAAGGCATGGACCAGTGATTCAAGGTCCATACATAACAGGAGTGGACAGAAGCTCTGAAGCAGCCTCAGATAAAAAAACAGAATTAACAACTGAGGCCACTTGGGCTCACATGTTGAGACTCTGGTCAAAGAGGATGTTGAGGTTTCGAACCTGGGACACGGGCAGAGACTGTACTCCATTGACTTGCCCTAAGGCTGACTCTGTGACTGAATGCTAGTTACATTGAGAACCAGAAGTGGTAAAAATCTGAAATAACTAACTTCCATGAAGGTGTGAAATCTAAACTAGATCTTAAGGGTTAAAAAGTTAAATATTACAAACCCACATTGAATTTTGTCATCATTCAATTTTCGCATTATTTAACATATTTGGTTCAAACTGGCAAAATATACTTGATTGCTTTAGATGTTTTCCTATTCTATTTAAGATAGTACCTTTATTTATTTCAAACTTTTTCTAACGCACTACTCACCAAGAAAACTCAGTACTAGTGCACATGTAGGAACTTAGGGTGGACTCCTATCCCTGACCTACAACTGGGACCCACCAAAACATATAGGGGTACGGCGAGGAAGACCAACAAAGGAAGACCAACAAAAACAGTGCATCCTTATTTCTTAAAGCTGCAGGGAGCTTATTCCACAGTCTTGGGCAGTCGTTGCAAAAGACTCCCTCCTTTATCCTTCAAATCTTGCTCAAAATAGGCTTTGCTACTGTATGTGTGTTGGCTGACAACACACATTGTTCAAGTGATTTATTTCAAGCAATGATTGCCCAATTGTAGAATAAAAATGTTTACATTTCTAACTGTAATTCGTTACCAGATATTCATTTGTTCTACATTCTAGTTGGGCCTTATCCATTTCCACTTTTCAGTCTGTCATGCCTCTTTTCCAGATCTCCTCCGCTCTCAACACACAGGCCCCTCCTACTGCTATCTCAACATGGAGATTCACCCAACTCCCACTACTTGCTCGTTAGCGCTGTATCATGCCTCAACTCGCATTCTCCCTGACAACTCTTTCCCCAGGAAAGGAAGCAGGTTCACTTGGTGGAACGTCTCATTATTACTAAATATGCTTTAATATTTGGTTCTGATTTGTTAGTTTAGTGGCTATGCCATGGCGATAAATAGATTACCCATAAAATAGTTTTTCATATATAGTGTGTGTTCCACTACAATAATATATATGGCATCCATGGTTAATGTCTATGCATCGGTTTTACTAGATATATCAGTATAATGAATAATGCAAAACCTACCCAACATTTGATCGCTGCTTTCTTTTCATATTTAGAATACCGTTGTGTCTCTCAGGGGTCTTGAAAAGAGAAAATTGGGAACACAAAGCACTATACCTAAGAACCGTGAAATACTCATTGTATTCATAGTGACTAATGCCTGTGGGATCAGTCTACCTGTAGAGTGGCAAATCCCTAATAGGGAATAGGGAACAATTTAAAAAGTACAGTGCGCTACTATAGTGATCCTCTATTGTTAAAGTAACTACTTAGTTACCCAAAAACACACCTCTGGGATAAAGTATATATAACAACAACCTCTGATTGTTGAATTGGCGTCTGCAGCTGTTAAGTGCGTAGAGGCTCAGCACCCCTAGATAACAGTGAAACAGAAAAAAACAGCGCAAATGCAATAGTGAAGTACTTTCAAAATAGTGTATATTATAAAAAAGTAATAATATCTGTGTACATCAAGTTAAGATAAAACAGGCATGTCATGCACTCAGGCATATGTTACCAGGCACCGCTCGCCGTAGAGAAAAGGAACACTCCTGCATACGGTCCCTCGGATGTATTACAGCTGGATATTCAGGGTGGGTGTCTGGATTCGGATAGCTAGTCCTGTGCTTGCATCGGAGGACCTCCCTCCAGCGTGTGGAAAACCTCCGTCCAGCTGGTCCGTGAGGTCGGGGGAGAACTTGCAGAAGCTGTAGGAGCCGCAGTCCGGCCTGCAGTTCAATTCCTCCGCGCGGCTTCACGACATGCCGCCAAGTGAGAACAGCTGTCACCTAGTAGTGACGTCACTCGCGATAGCACTGGGCTTCCGTAGAAAGGTAGTAACAGTGACTGAAGGTACCCGCAGATAGTTCAGGAGTCACTCGTGTAGCGTTAATCCTACGCGTTTCGTAGCCGTAGCCACTTCTTCAGGGATTGTTAATAGTTGTGGCCAAAGGTTATTTAAACCCCAGGAGCACATCTGGTTGGTCAAGTGAGACAGCACCCGAACCCAATCACATTCTCAGTCTGTTCATTCACACCCCATAGTGAACGTCCAGACTATGCATTAATCAGTGAGGGGATGAGGTAATGCCTCCCACTTAACCATTCACATGCTGCTTAGACATAATTTAAAACATATAGTATAATATTAAACTAAACCTTTTAATTAAAACAACAACATAATGAATATACATACTAAAAAGCAGACATATAATTGTAAGTTGAGTGGAGCTCTGAAATAAAATAAACATCAATTAGCATAGTAATTACACATAAGGTTTAACACATAGATTACATATAATATGTGAACCTAGTCGTAGTACTAGTGTAGAAGACAAAGCACAGGAATGTCACAGAAAATAAGCAATTAATTTATCAGTAGAGACACCATAGGTTTATGTTTTCATTCAGACCCTTAGGGGTCAGGGTACCGAGTTTATGAATCCAGAATGTCTCTTGTATAGAGACATCCTTGCTTCTGTCTCCTCCCCTTCTATTTCTTGGAACACATTTAATCCCACATTTAATTACTATATGTTTTAAATTGTCTAAGCAGCATGTGAATGGTTAAGTGGGAGGCATTACCTCATCCCCTCACTGATTAATGCATAGTCTGGACGTTCACTGTGGGGTGTGAATGAACAGACTGAGAATGTGATTGGGTGGGGGTGCTGTCTCACTTGACCAACCAGATGTGCTCCTGGGGTTTAAATACCCTTTGGCCACAACTATTAACAACCCTGAAGAAGTAGCTATGGCTACGAAACGCGTAGGATTAACACTACACGAGTGGCTCCTGAACTATCTGCGGGTACCTTCAGTCACTGTTACTACCTTTCTACGGAAGCCCAGTGCTATCGCGAGTGACGTCACTACTAGGTGACAGCTGTTCTCACTTGGCGGCATGTCGTGAAGCCGCGCGGAGGAATTGAACTGCAGGCCGGACTGCGGCTCCTACAGCTTCTGCAAGTTCTCCCCCCGACCTCACGGACCAGCTGGACGGAGGTTTTCCACACGCTGGAAGGAGGTCCTCCGATGCAAGTACAGGACTAGCTATCTGAATCCAGACACCCACCCTGAATGCCGAGCTGTAATACAACCGAGGAGCCATATGCAGGAGTGTTCCTTTTCTCTACGGCGAGCGGTGCCTGGTAACATATGCCTGAGTGCATGACATGCCTGTTTTATCTTAACTTGATGTACGCAGATATTATTACTTTTTTTATAATATACACTATTTTGAAAGTACTTCACTATTGCGTTTGCGCTGTTTTTTTTTTCTGTTTCACCCTAATTGGGAATGGCTGCTTGTAGGGCTAGAAAGGTTCGTCTCCCAACCTCACAAATAGCAAAAAGTACTTGGCAAAGTGAAAGTCCTCCTTGGCGCCAATACAATCTTGAATGTGGAACAGTCCAAGACACTCCTTAGATTGAAGCTGATTCAGACAAGATGTGGAATGATTGTAACTTCTTGTTATAGCTACAGAATGAACAGAGAAAAAAAAGCACATACTGTTGTCGCTATAACATTCAAACTCCTAGTGTGCCAGGAGCTCTTAATAGAAACTATTCACACATGTTGCTGGATTTAACAGGGACAATCCCATCTATCAAGCGCTGTATTGGACTTGTCTTTTGAAGATCTTAATCACTGCATACACACCATTCTTACTGTCTTTCTGTTGCAGTATTTCTCCTATTCTCTGAATATAATAATAGCATGTTCTTGTATAGCGCTGCTAGATTTACGCAGTGCTTTACAGAGACATTTTGCAGACACAGGTCCCTGCCCCGTGGAGCTTACAATCGATGTTTTTGGTGATAAAGTGACTTGCCCAAGGTCACAAGGAGCTGACACCGGGAATTAAACCAGGTTCCTCTGCTTCAAACTCAGTGCCAGTCAGTGTCTTTACTCACTGAGCCGCTCCTTCTCCTTCCTGAACAAAATGTTTCCACCCCCTTTTCTTTTACTTGGGTACACATGATGAGGCCGTATTAAATGTCTCCAAATGTGCAGACTAAAAAACTTTCTATGGTGGGTTATTCTTCTATGACAATGTCAGACACGTAAATGCTTTGTGGAATGCGTTCAAAAAACCCATGCAGAACTTTGGAATGTATTGTTGCCAAAAATTGCTGAAGAAGGTAATTGGGAAACTAGCGATTGGATTTGAAACACCAGATCCCCCAAATCCTGTGTGATAATGCAAATGGTAGATATAGCACTCACCAAGTGGCTGGCAACCCACTGTTGGCCATGTAGACCACTCTATCATCCACCATTAGTTGCCGATAGAATATTGTATAGGACAGCTATTTAAGCTCGAGAACTTTAGATACACTACAAGTTAGAAAACCTTCTTCTGAGACAAAGTGAGGCAGATCTTTTTATCAAAAATTCACAATAGGTCCTTTGGTAGAGAGAAATACAACAATGTTGATTCATAATACAATAAATATGAGATCAGTAGAAATGTATAATTAAACTACATTAATCAAATCTATTTTTGATACATTTTGATGGAAATGCATGCCAAGTTTGAACGAGCTGTGTGCGATTAATACTAAGGGGTGAGCCGATGGAATAAGAATTACATTTATTTACATGTGATTTATATTCTGATTTATTAAGCTGCACTCCTCGTTGTATTGGAGTAAGATCTATTTGTGATAGGGGCTGCAGTGTTGTGGCCGTATAAGACTGCATACCAATATGAAATGGTTTGAGGTTGGGAAGACTGATGTGTGGTCACAGCACTTGGCAGTATCAGGCTGCAAAGTGGGGCCAAAAATGACATTTTACAGAGCAGACTTGCTTTGACCTGTAAGCACATAGTGATGTGTACAGTACAATGTTCACTGATTGAGAAACCTCATCAGCCTTATCATAGATACCCACTGTTATTTACCTGCAACATATCATTGCCATGAACATCCAAACACTAATGGTCACAGGTATAGGCAAAATAAGCCTAAAACCTGCTTCAATAGTTCAGTGGGTCCAATACATTTTGAATTATAATGACTTATTTTTATTCCTGCCTTTTAACATTTTTTTTTTTAATTGCCCAATAGTCCAATATAATTTTAGGGCAGTGTAGTCAATGCAAAAACATTTGTAAGAAAATACAAAAATAAAGTCTGGAAAATATTAAGTGCAGTTTATTTTTCTTACCCGCTCTCAGTAGATCAATCAATAGCAAAACACTTTTTAACCAGGACATTTGCAAACAAACATACTTCTGTATATAAGTGGAGTGTCACGGCTTGCAGTACCCCCAATCCTTTTTTTTTAAGCAAATTGAAGGAAATCAAAGTGCTTTACTAATAGTCAGATCTTAGTTTTTTTAATGTCCTGTGTCACATTTAATTACTCAACGGAAAAAGTTATTACTTTGTACAAAAGAATGCAACAAGCCCCATAGAAAAAAAAACAACTGCACAAAATCAATGTACTAAGCAATAAAAGACTAATTAACCCTTTCAGTGACATGGGGAGCATACCGCGAACCCCTCAAATTGTCCCAATGCTACATATAAAAAAAAAATTAAGAGGAAACAAATATACAAAATCATAGTGTAACCCCAAATTGCAAAGCAATGTGCATGATTCCACTACTGGATAGGGCGATATTCTATATAATCAAATATGGCCGTTCAAGCTTTTGTCCGAAAATCCTCATTGAAGTAGATTAGTAGTAGAATAGATTTTTCGAACTGACTCATCGGACTATATAGAATTTGAACCCCTTAATATATATAGTGAATGTCCCTCCCCCCCTCCCTGATCTCTCTCCCCCTTATTATTCCACAACCAGTTTATTTGTATTATTGTATTCCCCCCTTTTTTGTTTTTCTTTTTTGGATACCCTATTTTTTGTATATTTAATGATAAATAAAAAAATTAAGTAATAAAAAAAATATACATAGTGAATAACATCAAAAAAAAACTATATACCAAATCCTCTTAGTTGCAAAACTCATGCAAAAAAAGTGGTGTATAAGAACAGTTTAGATGCACATTTAAAACAATAGTTTGTGATGCTGTTTTATTGCACCAATATATAATTTATTAAACTGCAACACTTTGATAAATAATCCCAATCGGTACATAGACTTTTCCTGTACTTATATTCCTGTATAGTGCCCACTATCTGCCTATCGTGATTTATGCTTTCAGGGCCTCTACCGTACAAACGTCTCTTTTGTGAGCTAGAAGAGCATCTTAACAGATGCCTTCGGATACTTTTCATCTACTGACAGAGGCCAGACACACCTCTCCCCTCCCCATCAAATCAAATATTTGGGACCTGACTCATATCAAACTCATCCATCACTGATGTCAGTTAGTTGTATCGTTATGATGAGTAAGTGCAGAATACCCTATTCCTTTAGAAAGATATACTCATGTTCAATGTCCTTTGTGTACATGGCTTTCTGCTACAAGACAGAAGGACTCATTTTTTCCCCCATTCATCCCGCCAGGAAAATTATTCACGTTACTGTATGCCCAAATATTAGCACAGTAAATAATGAAAGCTTGCGCATCAGACATCCATGCATTCTCTTCCCTAAAACTCACTGCAATTGCCTCTTTTATTGTAAATAAGTTCAGATGTGCAGAAACTACAGGAAATTAAAAAAAGTACATATTATTAGTTTCATACAGATAAAATACTGGTGCGTATTCAGCACCGCTTGTGTATTTGTTTCATAATATCTTTCTGATTAAAAGCTATATTCACCATAAATCAATCTCCCTGTAGAAGCCCGTATGAGTTTAACTCGAAGAATCTTGCCCACTAAGCATGTCCTGCTCTTGAACATTCTCAGGTCACCATGGTAACTGGGAGACTGCACTAGGCTCCAAGACATCTCCATTTTAACTTCCCACACACGTCATTTTTCAAATGCTTCTATCTCCTGAGCAGAGCATCAGATTTTACAACTATTGACAGCATTGGGAAGGGCAAGAGGAGATCTCCTAAAGTCTCCTTTTCGATTGGCCAGCCCGATCATTCCTAGGAAATGATCACTTGTTTACGATGCTGCAGGGACGTCAAAAGGTTGATAGAAAGGTTTAAGATAGGGGTGGTAGCTTTACATAAGAAGAGATGAGATACATTAACCATGTGTTTAAAAAAAACTGTTTGGCAGGCAAAATTTCAATCACATGGTGGGTAAAAAAAAGTGTCAACAACCCTCCACCGTACAGTGTACAGTAAATCAAAATACGCCTTGTGAGCACATTCACATGTCTCATACGGTCTGCAACCCTGTCTTTCACCATTATCTCTTAGCATACAGTGCTTCCACTGCAGCCAGGGATTCTGGGTAATGACATGCAAATGAGCCCACACTGGCACCTTTTGCTTCTTATTCATTTTAACATGGAACCCTATAAGATTATGCCTGCCGTATTACACAACTTTTCCAGCACAGCCCAGGTTAAAGAAGTGCATGGGCTGTAACCCTAGTGAAGGACAACATTTGGAAACCATCATTACCTGGCATTGGATTGGGGGAACTCTTTTACGTGAAAAAGGGGGAAAATTAAATTTTCAGCAAATTATGAGGGAATCTGCCTTGGAAATAGGCAGAGTCGGTCAGAATGATGGACATGCCCATTTTGGACTCTCCATATCCCTTGACAATTCCCACTTTGCGAGCTGCGTAGGCAGCAGCGAATTTCAAGATCCGACCCCCCTAGGCACTTACATGTGGCGGCCGCCTCCGTGCTGCCGCCGTCCTCCTTCCGAATCGCAGGGTCACCCATGTGATGTCTCACGGGGACGCATTGCCATGGTAACGTGACATCATGACGTCATGGCAACGAGACGTTGTATCTCATTGGTGACGTCCCTGCGATTCGGAAGGAGAAGGAGGGGGGCAGCAAGGAGGCGGCCGCCACATGTAAGTGCGTTCCCGACAGGCCCGAGAGTGCGGCATCTGTATATGGGGGCGGACATTTTTGCCACCCCCACATTTTGCCACTCGAGGCCCGGGCCTGAAAGGAAATCCGCCACATAGGAGCTGCAATAAAATGACAACACTTTCACCTTTAATAATATTTCTACATCTTGTTTGAGATTAATACATATTTCAATGGGACATACGATCTGTCTTTTGTTATGGGCTCATATAGTACTATACCATGTAAATAATGCAGGCGCCGTTTTAATCTTGTGCTAACCTGGCTTGTGTTTAGCATACAGCCATGAGAACATTTGACCTTCTTAAATAGACTGGAAACAATATTTTATACGTCTATTTCTCAGAGAAAGAAAAAAAAAAAGAGGATTTATTAAGTATGAAGAATATTATCAGGATGATAAAAGAAAAGACTCTAAATAATTCAAAATAAAATATGCTTATTTTATACATTTGAGTTGAATTTTTAGTGTCTGGGTGAAAATTGCTTACAAAAGATTAAATCCGTGTGTAAATTAAGACACAGCAGCCATTTCAGGAATGGACGTAACGAATGACTTAGTTCTCACTTCTGTATTCGCGCTTTCTGAGCCTTCTATCCACCGAAAGTCTGTCGTTTTAAAGCATATTGTAAAGAAATCTGCTACTCTGGCTCACCTAGCTTTCTAGTAATAATGAACAGGTGGTCATAATTTGCAGGTTTTACAAGTAAATCATAGGTGCGGCACTAAATTCTTTGTTATATTCCATAGGAGGTCCAGGCACCAGATGGTAATTTAGGGAGGACTATTATAGGGAAGAAGAAAAAACTGTGCTTTAGGTGAAAATCATTGGTTACAAAACCTGCCGTGAGTGTGAATAGAGGTATCAATGTGGAGTTCGGGTTTTCTGTCCGGTCTTGTGTTATTTGAACACAATATATCCTGCTGTAGGAGTCATAGGGGTTTAATGATTAGAGATTTTCCCAATTATGTCACTACAGGAATCATTTCTCAGTTTCCATCATTTGGAGCAAAACCAGAAAACAAACATCTTCATAATGCATCTCTCAAAATGCAAAGTAGGATTCTACTATCTTTATTTAGAAATACTCTTTGCTTTTTCTTATTATTTTTATTTTTCCAGTTGTGGATTTTCTCTGTTGCCCATATATTGAACCATTTTAAAATCTCTACTTGTACCCTGGAGTTATATCGAGATTTAGAAGATCTTTTTTCCCCCCTCTCCCAGAATTTAAAATGGCTGCTGTCTTTCGCACGTAATAAATAGACAGGAGTCGCTGTGGCAACCGCTAATGTCGGTGAAAACAGAAATAGGTGAAAACATGGTCCAAAAAGAATAGGATTTTGGTAAAATAAGATAAAACATTACGTTTATCTTTCTTATTTAAAAAAAGTATACGTATATATCATATTGTTTGCTAGTCCTTTGTCTTGTATGGTTTACAGTACGGAGTTCGGCGTCTCTATGTATTGATTTTGCCTGCTTATTTTGACCTCTTTGGCTCTTGCAAAGTGAACTGAGCAGTGGAGATTTTGGACTAGCTTCAAAAATATATGTTTTAACTTGTGGGCATTGCAACAGACAGGCATTCTTCTCTTCTAGGGAAAAGGACAAGTCGCTATGTAGAATTGCAAAACGCATATGTAGGGAACAGAAGAGGCAGTCTGCGTTCATGTCTGAGCTTCTGTTTATGTGACAGCCGATTGGGGGAAAATAAATAAATCAGATCTCTATCAACATTTCAGTCAGAGATATCTGCAGAAAGTGGGGAAGGCTAGAAAGATAAATAGGGATCTGTAAAGGTAATATTTTACACCGTGTAACTTTATTACAAGACAGGACAGTGCTGATGTGTTGAATGGAGGAAACACTCATGTTTTTTTTTTCTGCCAAATGGGTCATCTATGCGTTGACGAGCTTTCCTGCAACAACGCGACTGAGTCACGGATTGAGCCACCTGTGCTGAAGCAGGGATATCCATAAAAGCTGGCCTGTTGGTGGCCCTTGAGGACTGAGTTTGAGACCCCTGCTTTTCACCTTGTTTTAGTCTGTCTCTGCTTATACAGCTTCTAAATGGATTCATTGTGTCCAAATTAAATACAAAAGCATGAAATGATCACCTATTCTTAGGACTATTTGCCTAGTGACATAGTACTGGTTCCCAAGGCAGTGCAGGGCTTAACAAAATCCTAGTTGTTATTTTTAATATATGTTTTTTTTGTGCTCAAACTCAACAACAAGAAATTGTTTCATTAACACCTTGAGTGTGGTATTGCCCCTCTGGCATTTAAGGGGTTAATAGTGTGGGTGTGGGTTGGGGGAGGGGGATTATTTTAGGAGATATTAAAAAATAATAGCATTGCTCAGAGTTAATGTAGCTAAACATATAAGATACATTCCTTACCTACTTAGAATCGACCAAAGGTGGATCTCACAGGGCTTGTGTCTTTTTTTTAACTGAAAATGCCATGCAACTATGTAGATTGTAAGCTCTTTGGGGCAGGGCTCCTATCAGGCAATGGTTTCTTTTGTTGAATGTATTGTGCACTTCCCTAGGTTAACTATTCTATGTTAAATCCGTAAAGCGCTGCATAGATGGTAGTAACTGTATAAATAAAAAAAATGGTACATTAATTTGGAATTATCCAACTGGAATGATCACATGGGCTCTTTGCTTTACTTTATTGTGTGTTCTTTTTGTTCATTACATTGATTAAGACAAAAGTACTCAAAATATCAGTTTATATTTCACATCACTTATATATATATATTTTGTTTTTGTTTTTTAGCTCCCCATTATAATACCATGCCACAGAGTGATCTGTAGCAACGGCAACATTGGCAACTACATGGGCGGGAAAGGAAATCAACTGAAACCGTGGCTCTTGGCCCATGAGAAGCTCCTGAAAGAAATGTGAACATTTTCATGCATTTCACCCAGCAGCCAAACCATATGACCAAACATACTATGCCAGGAGTGGCCAACTCCAGTCCTCAAGGGCCATCAATAGGTCAGGTTTTAAGGATATCCCTGCTTCAGCACAGGTTGCTCAATCAGTGGCTCAGTCGAAGACCTAGTCACTGATTGAGCCACCTGTGCTGAAGCAGGGATATCCTTAAAACCTGACCTGTTGGTGGCCCTTGAGGACGGCAGTTGGCCATCCCTGCACTATGCCATTGCAAGCTTTCAAATCCCGCAGTAGAATTTAGGAAAACGGTCAATATGTGAGTGACACAAATCTAACACAACGGCCGAAGTTAAATGTGTGGTGGGCCTCCTATATTAAAAAATAAAATAAACAGCTGAATGTGTCCTGAGGGACACAGCTTGTGTGCCCTATCTTGTTTTTACATTTTACAGCAGAATGACGACATCAGACTGTGCCTGTTGTGCTCCTGTTTTGTTCCCATATCCAGTCCTGTTTTGTTCTATTTTTAATGCCCATTGAAGCAGGGAGAAGCGAGTGGGCGGGGCATGGCAAATGGGAGATTCAACTGCCCCTGTAAGGAAGCATCTGCTCTACAGAGGGGACAGCCGGCAGTGTGTACACATTGCGTGTTAGTTGAGGCAAAATAATATGTAGAAGCTTTAGTACAAGTACTCCCTATTCCTGCCGTGCTTTGTGTTTGTCCAAAGTACAAAACCTGTACGTCTGCCAGTTTTGGTGCCCAAACATTCCTACTTACTCTTTGATGTTTCAGCTATTGGAACAATGTTTCACGCAAGTCGTACTTATATATAAAAAAAAAAACACCCTGAATAATTTGGAAGGAAATGGCTATTGTAACGCTGGTTCAGAATTTTTTTTCTTACCTTTTAGATCTTGCGAGATGTTGAAAAGATACTCATAACAATTTTGGTTTCCTTCATATTTTGCCGTTCTTTCCTGCCAATAAAAATAGCATTTTGTACCGAATAGAAGTACGCTGCATGTTAGTTCAATAAAGTGAGTTATTAGCACATATTTCTCCTGTTTCCTTTTTGTGCATAATGAGTTCCAATGTTTACTTGTTTTGATCTTTATTTTAATTGTTGTCCTTACATTGTTATGCAAAGGTATAAAATCACTTGGTTCGTACGTAAATAATCTTACGGAAAAAGTGTAACAAAGAAAAATAAACTTTGCTGTAATCTATTCTGAGCTAGATAAATGTGACATTCAAAATACAGATCTTCTTGCTTGCTTTTTAAAAATGTAATGCAATATAGCGATAGATAGATAGATAGATAGATAGATAGATAGATAGATAGATAGATAGATAGATAGATAGATAGATAGATAGACATTCACATAAAATTTATGAGCTTTTATATTTCGACCAGCAAATGCTCCAACCATGTTTTTTCAATAGAGGGCACCCTAGATTAGAAGAATTAAGAACTTGTTTTACACTGTGTTTAACAGGTTCTCATTCACCACATTTTGCTGTTTTAAGAATGAATTTGGAAATGAACGGCACTGTCGAAATCTCTACATTATTTGCAGTGCTTCAGACAGCCTGCCTCAGGAATTAGCTGTCTAGTAGTATTACAGAACTGCCTCCTGCACCCACGTATGTATTTTGAAAGGTGCTGTAGTCAGATAGTAAGATGAAGAATGGCCTTTCTTTGCCAGTTATTGCAGAGAATGCTAATGATGCCCAAACCCTGGGCTGGTATGACCACTGATGACGGGTGCCACGACACACGAACCTCAGGGGGTTGTATTTAAAAGAGACGAGACATCACACTGCTTCTTAGGTGCAATGTTAGCATTCTTCTTTACAGTGCTAATAATGCTGATTTTCTTGTATGATGTCTTGATCCTCAGCAGTATTTTATTTGGCAGTATGTCCCTCTACGATAGAGTACTATTTGCTTACAGAAATAAGCAGTAAGGGATCTGTTTAGACAGAGCAATGCTATGAGAAATAAAGCATGAACGTGTAACATTATGTTTCACGCAGGAAGTATGTGTCATTATTACAACTTCAAATTATTTGGCTAAGATAAGCTATAACCAAAGGAGAGTACTGTTTTGCCGCCTGCCATTGATTATCAAGGTTACCAAAATCCCTTTTTGAGAGCTTGCTGTGTACGGGTTTGTGTCTGCCCTGTCATAAGCACTCTGGGGATTTAACTTATGAAGGCAGCAGTATGGTACAGAATGGAATTATTTTATATAGCTGTAGTTTCAACGTTAAGAAATTAACCGTTAAATCCAGAGGCTTGTTGTGGTTATTGGTTGGCTGCATATTTATGACAAAATGAGCCCAAGGTAATGGTACAATAAAACAAACAAATATGCCCCAAATTAGAAAAATACACACGAGAGCTATGTTCTTTTGACTTGGAATTGGGTTCCACTGACCTATCAAGTTTCTTCCCATTCAGTCTTGCAGTTCTTTGAACTGCTGACATTGAGACACTGTGCAGCCAGGCACGACAGCTGCCTCTGCTGCATCTAATACCAACACATGCTGTTTTAGCCCATTTCCAGAGAGTAAGATAATGAAAGATTCAAAAATAATATTTATTTTGGCGGCACAAGATTTGCAATGAAATAGATGCCCTTGACCATAAAGAAAAGTGAATTCTGTAATGGGTCAGTTGGAGAGTGGGGGAAAAAATGATATCAGCTCTAAGCAACACAAAATCCCCGGACTGTGTAATGTTATCTGCATGTATAAAAGTGTTCAATTAAAAGCATCGCATCAAATGTGTTCATATTAACTTTGGCGAAAAGAACTCGCATAAGCACTGAGAACTGTTAACTGATTGGAGGCATTAATGAAATACATCATGGTTTTATTAAACGGTGCTAAGGAATATATCATTTTTTTTTTCTAAAGAAGGATTGTTGGTTTTAGTTACAATATTATAATATCTTGTTTTCTGTTACCTGATACGCTCTCATACCGTATTAGTAGCTTTGTTAACGGTGCGTGTAAGTGTTCTAATATTCGAACTCTTACACTAAAATCATTGG
Organism: Ascaphus truei; assembly: GCF_040206685.1. Lineage (NCBI taxonomy): Eukaryota > Metazoa > Chordata > Amphibia > Anura > Ascaphidae > Ascaphus > Ascaphus truei. The sequence goes on along the minus strand of NC_134490.1, from coordinate 58,867,272 downwards.
TGTGATTGTGATATCAAGTAATTCTACGTGCATTAATATTTCAATTAACAGAGCTTCTGCCACTGCAGGGCCGGTGTGAATAAAAAGTGCAACAAACCTTCCTTTCAATAGATAACATGAGCCTGCAAAGAAAATCCTCATAAAGGGAACTCTAATCACATAAAGCATAGAGGTGCCCTGTAAGATTTATATACCAGAGTAATTGCCCTGTAAGAATCATACAGGAATATTAAAATCCTTGAAGAATTACATGGATTGGTTTAGCTGTAATTCCTGTAATATCCCCACATAAAATCTTCTTGCATTCAAAATGCTTCTCTTCTGCGCTATTGTACTCGCTCACTCAGCACACCCTTTCTATTTACTGTTAGTAACTGGGGCTTCACAAAACAATGGAAACTATTACTGACAGTACACTCAGGCCCCATTAAAGCAATAGGATATTCCAGCTGCATTGATGTGCAAATTGGTCATACAAGTTTTATAGCTTGTCAAAGGTTCACGTGCTATTTTTGGGTCTGATAGCATAGAACAAACATAAGAAATAAATGCACTTAAATCACACCATGAAATGTTGTTTTTTAACCTGCTGCCTAACCTGCGATGCATCTCCGAGCTTTTAACCAGGGCTCAGATTCACTACTTTCCATGCAGTTTTTAATTCTTTTTTTTTTTTTTTTCCCCATCAAGGTCATAAGCAGCAATTAACGTCCCCTCTTTGTATTATTGCGCTAATTTCATGGCATGGCTGCGTGTTCTCAGGGTTAATGGAAAACTTTGTGTGTTTTGCATCAAGCAAGTATAGGTAATGCGCTTTTTATCCACAAAGGCATTTGGTTTAACTCATTTAATGCTGGAGATGCTGGTAATGCACTACAAAGGGTTAACAAGGGTTCTCAACTCCAGTCCTCAAGACCCCCCAACAGGTCAGGTTTTAAGGATATCCCTGCTTCAGCACAGGTGGCTCAATCAGTGGCTCAGTCAAAGACTAAGCCACCTGTGCAGAAGCATGGACTGATTGAGCCAGCTGTGCTGAAGCAGGGATATCCTTAAAACCTGACCTGTTGGGGGGTCTTGAGGAGTCGAGTTGAGAACCCCTGGGTTAACTGAAACTCTGGTTACTTCTGAGCAATCCCTTGTGTTTCCAAGAACAGTTGTTTTTAGTGGTTAGGAAGCAGTATTTCACAATCACTTTACTTTGTTATCAGTTTTAACTAAGACAACTGGGTTTAACATTGAACTCTGCACAGAGTGCTGATCCAAAACAGACTCTGCTCTGTGTGAAGTAATGTGTAGGTGGCAGTTTAAAGCTGAGACCAGAGCTTGGAAAAACTGCAGGTACTGATATGTCTTTAAGTGACTCAGGGCACTAGTCCAAAGTGTTCTGGACCAAGTGGCACCAGCTTTAGACAGATGGAGAATGTCTGGGCTCCATCACCCTCAAGTCTGCCAAGACACAGGTCTATATATTAGGGTAAGAGAGTGCACAAGAAAGTACGAAATGGTAGCCGTGTGGGAAGGTGAAAATTGACATGAGTGCAAGTCACTGACAGTGCTTTTGATTGATGAAAGGATATTGTTAACAAGCCTTTAAAGTTTCTCATTAATGTTTTGGGGGGGTTTACATTGGGGGGGAAAAAGCCACTGGAAAAAAATTCCTCATGGACAGTAATTAAGATCGATCCCATACAATACGTTTAGTTAGCACTGTTGTGTATTAACCTTTTGAGTTAAGTTGTCCTATTATTTGCATTGCTGTGTTCTTCTAATAATACAAGCATTTCTTTTGATGATGCAAAACCGAAATCATGCCAGTGAGAGTTGGGTTCATAAACAAGTTTGCATCTCTAAAAAGAAAAGAAAGAAGTTATAAAATACATCTGGTACTAGTAATATGTTCTTTCACAGAATTTCACTCGATTAAAGTTCAACTGCCTTGGGATGGTTTCCCAGTGTGGTCAAAAAGTGATTGTGTTAATATACTGCAAGTATATTAACTCCTGTGGTGCTTATAGAGCATTGCACACAATAAAATAAAAGCCCTTCACTCCATCCCAAAGCAAAAGCTTGAACATATTCTAAAATATGCCATTATTTGGGTGTTTATTCACTTACAAGCATAAGGAGGGAAAGCCTTCAGTATGGGACCGATTGCCAACTCTGTGTTCCATTATAGGAGTTACCTTCCTATACCTTCAATCTCCAAAATATCAATGGTAAGACCTCTGTGAAGATGAATGCATTGTACCTGCCTTATTCTACTGTATAAACTACTCCTCCGTATTACTACTGCAATCTGGAGGTATTAAAAACCGACAGTTCCTTCTTCCCAGTAGCAAAAGGTATATTGCAAATGCAAGGACTTGGAAGCACTAAACGTCCTAACATTCTGTGTACTTTGCATTGTTTGTAATGTATATTATCGTTACGTTGTTTTGGTACAAACCAAACAGAACTGTGGCTTTTAGATAATATAACAATTCATTCTCAGATCATCTACATAAATGCAAAAATGCCTTGGCTGGTGTGCTAAGTTAGGAAAGTCGGTGTATAAGACTTCGTTTTGCAATGCAGACCACATCTAACATGGAAAGTATACGGCTTTGTTGTTTGCATAAGAGGCTGTATCATTTTATTTTTATGGATTAGTTACCAAAAAAAAGAAATCTATCCAGTTTGTATAAATGTCCGTACATTAATATAGTGTGTTGGTGTGGAGCATGGTTCCATCTATTTACTTCATTAGATTTTTGTTTTTCTTCAATCATTGATCCCCCTCTGTGTGTTTAAATAAGTATAGCATATTTAAGCTGGCACTTGCTTTTGGATCTTGCAAGACATTAAGAGCACATAAAATAGATCCCTGCTGTTTTGTTCTACAATATGGTAAAGGACCCTTTGGCAGTGAAGACACTAATGTGCTATATATATGAAGAAAACAATACCTTGTTATATAGATATATGTACATGTATTTATATTTAGAGCTGTGCAAAGGTGTCTAGATAGACATTGTAAATATTGTTTTGGTTTCTATCACTGAAATTGCACAAAAGCACACTGGGAAATAGCCATAATGGCAAAAGAGGTACAATTTTAGGAGAAAAGACTGCACCCGTTTTATAAGTATTTGTTCGTTTTCCGAATGTGGACAAATATTTTATATGTCTTGCATTATTTTGTAAGGGAAAAATATAGTGGGTTAAACAAAAAGGAAAAGGATTTGTTTTAGTGACCCTTAAAGGCCTTTTAAGTGAATGGTCATTTATGAATGCCAGGTACTATCACAATTGAGTGAATTACCCTATGAAATGGAGTATTAAAGGATTATAGCACACTCCTGGCTTGAAAAGGGGCAAATGTGAACTGAACTGACCACATTTTGGCTCCATTAGGCTGGAAATATTTCGCAATCTTTTAATAACTATATTTTAATGGCTTACAGAATGCATAACTGGGTCAGTCAACTGTTAAGCCAGTCATAACTCTACCTTCTAAAAGTTCCAATGTATGTGTTATCCTATTCATAACTTTCCTTGTTCTGCAATACATTTCAACATGAGGACTCAGATGTGAGCAGTCTTTGTACCTAGGCCATGAGACATTTCTACATTTTTTTGTGTGTCTGCCTTTCCACCTACATTCCTACTCTTGGCTAATGTCACTGGCTTTTCATGAAAAATGTTCTGAAGATCTGTGCGTCTCTAGATGATGGAACTTCCTTTGAAAAGACGGCTTTCCACTATGGGAATCAGAATGGTCTGCAGTAATTGAGCACGGTAAACGTCAAGAACCACTCATTTTTTTCACAGTTTCATTTCTTTTAGAATTCTGAAAGTGACTCGAACATGGACTAATGTTGCTTTAGGCAATGAACTAAGGCTTAACTTGGTGACCATTGATGTAATGTATTACCACAGCAGAATTGTCTAACTAGAACTACAACTATTTTTAATGTATATTACTGTTTAAATGTTCTTATTTTCTGGACAGTTATACCTATATAATGCAAGAATTTATACAATATATGTCCAAGGTTTTTTGGGGAATTTTGTTAGTAAAAATTGGTTATGTTGGGTTTCAGTCATATATATTCTTGATAAAGAATCACTACATGATTATACTATGTAAAATGAGAAAAAAATCCACTTTTTATGATGCATGAAAACATTAAATAGTCTTCACCCCTAATCCGAATATTGTCTTGCCACTAGTGCACTGTTGTCCTTGTAACTTAAAAATTGAACATTTCGGGGGTGTTGTATTCATTCTATTCTGCGGATATCAGAAGCATATCAGTTCTTCGAAACCTTTCTTCTTTTCACAAAGCAGCAGAGAGAATTGCTTTTCCGCCTCCCTCTGCGACTCCTATTCAATACGCTATGAAGCCGTCTGCCCCTTAAATGGAACAGAGCTTAAACCTGCCTGAGCAAGGAGAAGACTTCTTCCTAGCATACTGAGCAGGGGCCTGTGAGAGAAGTAGATAACGTATTAAACACAATGGCCCATATTTACTAAGCACTGCTATTCCATAAGATACCTTCCAGTGCAAGTAGACCCATGGCCCATTCACTTGAATGGACTGTATGTAAGTTGTCTTCCGGTGCTAGAATGTGTCTTATGCAATAGCACCGCTTAGGGGATTTGGGCCATTACATGATGGGCAAACCCAACATTATCTGGCATAGTGATTTGCTGGAGCTCCAGTTTCATCTTCAAGTCCCATATCTGCTCAAGTTAACACATTGCATTCTATTTCAAAGAGAATGATGTATACACACATGTCTATGCTAATATTTAATATTCAAAGTGGTATGAAGAAAAGCCTTAATGACATCATGACACATGACCGTCCCAGATGCTGCTTTAGCACTCACAATTTGTCTGCACTCCTTTTGTACTTTGTTTTTGCTCATTTGCACAAACGCACAGCATCTAGCTGAGTGATGTGAAAAAGGGAATGTGTGAACCAGGTTTACTGGTTAATTCACAAGATACTTAGCTGGTCTTTAAGACCAGAACCATGGTCAGCTTTGCCTAATTCCAGGTGTTTATAAAAGTTACGAGTATCTTATTACTCACATAAAGTGACAACGTCTCAAATCTTTGGTCTAAGTCAGGAGCGGCCAACTCTAGTCCTTAAGGGCCACCAACAGGTCAGGTTTTAAATATATCCCTGCTTCAGCACAGGTGGCTCAGTCAATGAGTCACTGATTGCACCTGTGCTGAAGCAGGGATATCCTTTTAACCTGACCTGTTGGTGGCCCTTGAGAACTGATGTTGGCCACTCCTGGTCTAAGTGTATAGCAGACAAACTTTGGACAAGAGTTGTATATTCATTTCCTGTTGTACTAACCCTTTCATAGCCATAGGAGCCGACAATGTGTTGCACGCCATGCACCAGGGGAGGTGGGTTGATTTGACCAGGGTCAAAAAGAACAGATACAGGCAGACCTCGGTTATCCAACGGAATCCGTTCTGGAAGTAGCGTTGGATAGTGAAACCGTTGTAAAGTGAGTCCCATGTTAATCAGTGGCGGTGAGCGTTGGATAACGTATTCAGGAGTCGGATAACGCATTCCGACGTCGAAAAACAGCCCATAGGGTTGCAGTGTAAAGCGTTGGATATGCCATTCGTTGTAAAGTGAAACGTTGGATAGCGAGGACTACCAGTACTAGTATCTTAACTAGGTTTTACTGTGCTTAAGTGCACTACACTACTTCTTCAACCTGTAGGTGGCTTTGTTAACTACCACAGATTACATGTTCTATTTTCTGCACCACCAATGGGACCTACTGTACACTGCATTGCGCCATAACCCATGTGAAACCTCTCATATCAAGTCTGTATAGTATATCATTCACTTCATTGGCATTATATTTTAATATACATTACTAAGGCCAGTGTTCTCAATGTCTCCTTGTTGGATAGCAATGCTCCTTGATATTGTGGATCAATGCAGACTTCAGCCCTTTAGGTATTATTCAGACTAAGCCTGTGCTTATTTTTATTTTGAAATATGCAAAGATGTCATCCAACACCCATTTTCCAATCCTAATCTTTTACATCATGCACGGGAAACTAATTTCCTGGCTTGCCGTTAACATTGGGAAAGAAGCATATTTGTAGAAATTGACATTAAGCTTAACATTCAATTATATAGCTAAACAGATTTATTCACAAAATAAAATAAATCATAAACCTTCCTGTGTATACATAATGTAGCTTCCATTTTTATGACATGTAGTTAACTGTTTCTCTATTTCCAAAAGAAAAAATAAATAAATAAACACAGCTTGAAACCCAACTCTTTGTTTTTAAATTAAAATCATACAGTTTCTGAGAACAGAACTGTATCTTTATACCAATAAACTCCAAGTGACCTTTCGGGGCAATTAAATGCTTGCAAAATATATGGTGGCAGAGAATGTAGTGGAGAAAGATGTCAATAACTTGTCACCTGACAAGTGTGGTATAAAGTAATTCTACAAGCTACTGAGAAGGAAACAATGCCAGCTACATACAGCCCATCCTATCCCTGAAAGAGGATTCAATCTGTACATGTAGTTCTATCAACCTCATGTAGACCTGTTTCTTTATTGTGTGTATAGGTGAGCAAAACATTCGACCACGGTCACAAACGCCGTTTTTAGCTGACAGAAATAGTCAGTGTTAACCTTATTTTGTAGTGTACTCATTGACTTATATATTCTCCAAAGCACACATGACAAAAACCTGGGAAAATAGACCCATTTGAATGTTATTCTCCCACTCCTCTCTAGCAAAAGTCCGATTTCGGGGTGTGAATTCTTTATGGAAACGTGTGATTTTGCTCATTTGTAGCCCTTTAAAGTTCAGACAAAAACGCCTGGCAAATAAGTGAAATTGGGAAACACATGGTAAATGCCTCACAAACTCGTCTTGCAAAGTTTTGCTCATTTTGTAATTGGGTGTGTCCCTAACAAGAAGGGAATGCTAGTTACTTACAATACTCCATTAGCAGTAACTGATGTAGCTTTCTGACTTAATGCACAGTAGAAAAAAAGGCGTTCTAAGGTCGAGTTTATAGTGGGAGGCTGCAGGACGTGCATGCGACCATGTGACGTCACTTGCGTGGTGCATGCGCGAGAATCCTGCACTGTATGCAGGCAGCAGGGGGCATGGGTGGGCGTGGCGCAAGCGGTTCATCATTATTGGCTGAACTGCTCACGTGATGCTGACGTCACGCAGCCATCGCAAGGAGAGACAATTCATTTGTCTCTCCTGGATTCTGCCACGCACGTTGCAGCTCCGCCTGATCGCGGTTGCGCAAACTATAAGGCTTTGTCCCTGCTGGCTGCTGCAGCGCTCGCTATGGCAGGTGCTACGGGGACAAGAGCCGCCTCTCAATCGCGAGCGGCGAGTTTTTTTTTCCAGACCCAAAAATTGAGATGGACACGGGCAACGGAGCGCTAGGCCACGCCCCCCGGCAGTTCCGCCAATGAGGCCGCGGCCCACGCCCTCCCCTGTCTTTTCCCCTGCAGCTCACTGCAGACCGGGGAATTCGGCTGCACGCGCCACCAGCCTCACAGGAACACAAAGGGACCCAGGTATTTGTTTTGGTGGAGCGCAACGTCGCTCGTGTCGCCAAAACCACTGTAACCTCGGCCTAAATGAGTGGAGCAGTAATAACAACTCGCAATGTGTGAAGAGTACTTGAGAAGGAGGGGTCAGTTAGAGTTTTCTGGAAGACTGTTAGTAAAGGATGATGGTATTTCAGTAACATATAATAGTTGTAGGTGAAACTGAAGAACAGCTGTGTTCCATTAGTAATCTCAACAAGTAAAGGTGGTGTGGATTTAAGTAGAAGAAAAGCTTTTTTTTCACTACAATAAATACAGGCTTAATTTAAGTATTAAAAGCGGTTTCCATGTGCACGCTTTCCTTAATGAATTCCAAAAAACAAACATTTTATATTCAGAGAGGGAGAAATAGTGTAGAGGTTAAGGACTGGTGTTTTACATTAAAAAAAAATACAAGCTTGATGGTTTAATTGCCTTTATGAATATTTTTATGATATGACCCAGATTATTGTAACTACTCCACCAATACAAAGGGCATATAACACTATACAGAACAATGCTTTGAAATCTCCTATAGCAGTTAGGGGACAAAAACATAAAAGCTCATCAAAGGGAATACATTTTGCTTAACATTTTTTTTTACACATTAACTTTTGTTTCTTACTATTAAATCATTGACTCTCATCTACATTATGCTATGTAGTTTGATTTATTTGTCCCCAGTCTCTTCTTACAGTACGTACCATTAACAAAGTTGTGGCAACTAGTTAAACAGAAACCATTTGTAAATTCATTTGGTGCAGAACATTGTCAAACTCCCACCATCTATATCAGGAGTGGCAAACTCCAGTCCTCAAGGGCCACCAACAGGTCAGGTTTTCAGGGTATCTCTGCATCAGCACAGGTGGCTCAATCAGTGGAGTCGAAGAGAGTGTGAAGGTGCAAGAGAGAGGGGGAGAGTGTAAGGAGGTAAGAGAAGGGGAGAGTGAGGGGGGAGTTAAGGGAGAAGAGAGGGGAGAGTATAAGTGGGGGAGAGAGTAACAGGGCAAGAGAGAGGGGGAGAGTGAAAAGGGGAAGAGAGGGGAGAGTCTGAGGAGAGAGTGAGGGGAAGACTGTGAAGGGCAAGAGAGGGGAGAGAGTGTAAGGGGGAAAGAGAGATGGGGGAGTGTGTAAGGTGACAGGAGAGAGGTTAGAGTGTATGGGGGCAAGAGGGAGGGGGAAGGGAGTGTGAGGGGTAGAGAGCAAGGGAGAGAGCATAAGGGGGAGAGAGTGTAAAGGGGAAGAGGGAGGGAGTGTACGAGGGGGACAGAGGAAGGGGGAGTGTGCGAGGGGGGAAGAGAGAGAGAGGGAGGAGGGAGAGAGAGAGGGGGAGGGGTTTCACCAGAATTTCACAATCTAATTCTAGGGTTCCTTAAACAAAAAAAAGTTGAAAACCCCTGAACTTGGGACTTCTACACTTTTTGTATCAGTACACAAAATTCATAAATTGTTTCCTTGTTAAATTGTCTGACACTATATCTAATAGTTCTGGTCCTGAAGAGGTTTGTGTTAATTTGTTCTGATCCATGTTAATGGATCACAACTTGAGTTGTTCATCGTGCATATACACCGCTTTGACAAACTCAAGTCTCTTCTCTCTTTAATTGAGTTTGATATAGAGTGCCATTTATTCAAAGTGCTCATTAAACTGCTCTGCGGAAAACACTTGCATATTATAAATAAAATAATAATAATATCCCAATCCTCCTGAGTTATCCTGAAAAAATGCATCTGAGTTCATCATGTCTACTCGGAGAATAAAAATGGGTGGGATAACAAAGCAATAATAATGTAATGCTACGTACAATATATAAAAGAGCCCATTGGTAAATGTTCAAACCTCTCGTGAATACTTATATGACCATTAAAGTTATGCAGACAAGTCATATTTCAATTGCAAATATATTGAATAAACTCAAATTGGACCAGTTGCAGGGAGTGACTTGTATTTTACATGGAACACAATCTCATTACGTGACATCATTTTGCAGGATGTTAGACACATTTTTCCAGTGTAAGAAACCAGAAAACACACCCACTTTCATAGATTTAGACTGAAAGTTGTACCCATGCACCCATTAGAACTGACATTTACACTGTGTATCAAAATGTGGGCTCATTCAAACTCCCTCCCCCATAGAGAAAACCATCAACGATCAAAGAGAAATGACCATCACACTTACCAGTACAGAAAACAAGTAATATCTTAAGAAAAACCTATATGTTGTTATGTCATGCTGAAGGGGACAAGAAGTGAAGAACAATGACAAGGGGTCTTTAGATGAATAAACAATGATTTCAGTGGTTTGGTTCAGAGGGCCCACTTAGATGTGGACGGTCTTCTCTTCTGTGTGCATAGCAGCCCCAGGCAGTCATGCTATTCTGGTCCCATAGAAACTGTAGCCAATATACAATCATTTTCAGCAGTGGATGATTTTAGAGAGTGGCAGGCGATGTTACAGTCATCTGTCAAGTGACAATAACAGTGTCTCTCACACAATTTCACAAGCCCAGGGTGCATCACACTGATAAATATGTTCATTTCTTCCTCTATACAAAAAAAAGACAGAAAATATAGAAAGTACACTTTGATCCTAGTGTATTCTTAATTTATCTGACCAGGATTACTTATTGCTTATAAACTTCTACAGGTGGAGTAGACAGCACTCACTTAAAACATGTAGGATATGAAGGGTGCCAACGGGACCAGGAGGACCCAAATTCCCCCAAAACTACTAGTGAATAACAGGGGAGTCCCAGCACTCTCTGACTAAGAGAAATGGTGACACTATGGATTATGCCAACAATATAATAATTTTAATGTGAACACAAGAATAATGACCACGTCAGGGAGAAAGAGAGACGTGGTCATTATACCGGATGGTTTGATTTTCTTACTGCATATACTCTGGTGCACTCAGGACTGTGCTTGTTTGAGCGTTCTATTTTGCATTTTCTATGTATGTTTTGAGTGCTTCTCTGGTTACTGGGATGTAAAGGGTCAAGGGAAGTACCTTGTGGTCTTCTTAGACCTGAGGGAACGGGCCTGAGGAAGGGGTCTCCCCCCGAAACGTTGCCCCCTGATTACCCTCCCACTGTTAGTTTTGTTTCCCCCCACTTACAGTGTCTTCTGTCACCCCCGTCCCTGTGTTTTGCACCCCCTATACTTTATATGCATTGCTAGTGTGTTTGCTTTGCGCCGTATCACACCAAGCAATATCTTGTGTTCAAATTAAAATTATTATATTGTTGGCATTATCCATAGTGTCACCATTTCTCTTAGTCAGAGAGTGCTGGGACTCCCCTGTTATTGACTTATTGCTTATAGTTCTTCATTATATATTATATTTACATTATGAATAATGGTCAGGTAATGAAGATAATAGAGTGACATGCAATTCATTTGTGTCCTATTTATAATATTCACAGTACATTGCATTATTTCTAAGGGCTTGCACATAGTAGGCGCGCGACTGAGCGTGTGACGTCATGCGCGCCTGCAGCACAGGCGATCCGTGGCCTGTGGGGTCTGGAGGAGGAGATGCGACTAAGAGCAGCTCCAATTCCATGTTTGGGGGCGTGCCCGTGACGTCACTTGAGCGCTTCGCCCTCATTGGCTGAACCGCGCACGTGACCCGGCCGTCGCACTATGGGTGTGCGCATTGCCTTACAGGGTTTTGTGTGCGCCGTGCGTGACATTGCTTGTGCCGTCGCGCTTATTACAGCCCCAATCTAATATACAACATATGATTTCATTTCCCAGAATTAACATCAATGTAACGTAACATTTTCTTCTCCTATAGGATACCAAAAAGCCACAAAAGTTTCATTAAACACACACATAACTTGCACAATAAGCCTAAGAATAAAGAGAACCGTACAAAGACTGCAAATGCCTTTCATGCCTAAATGTATGAACAGAACAGTAACAACTTATGTTCTACAACAACCAATACTTGGTACCCAAGAGAAAGGGAATTAGAGTCTTAGTAAATCACCTTTTAGACAGGTGGAAGCACTAATCCAATCAATTAGCCTCAGGAGCACAACGCTTTCTTGTTAACCCCCCAAAAAGATAATTTGTTTTATTGCGGGAATCGGTAGTACTGGAAATTCACCCCTCTGCTGTTGTGACACCTCGGAAATTTGGTGGTCAAAGAGTGCATTGTTTAATGAGGGAAAGAAAGAGCGAGGCAGACTTGCAATTGTACCATCCATGCAAAGACCAAGGTTATTCAGCTCTACCTTACACAAAAGTTGTTGACTGAATCTTTCTCTAACACTAACGGAAATATGCTTTTAGGTACGGAAAGTGTAGGGTATCTACAAGTGCAGTGTTCCTATCTACCTTTGTATTGCTTTCACACAACAACAAGTAAATCTACAGTATAGCATTATAAATTGTTTTAGTACTTAATGAGCATTCCAACCTAACTTATCTCCAATTTTTTTTTAACGTACTTTGTATTATTTTTCAAGATAAAATACAGAGGCAAGTAGAGAAATAGCGTTAGGAGTGGGGGAACAATGACACAATGATCACAATCAGTTCACACATATTACATTTCAATCCCAAATATATATTTTACTATTTTGGTTCTCAAATGGTCAGGAAACCATATGGGGAGACATACAGGAAGTTAGATCGTCTTCAATCAATCAAATAGCTATATACAGTGGTGTGAAAAAGAAAGTACACCCTCTTTGAATTCTATGGTTTTACATATCAGGACATAATAACAATAATCTGTTCCTTTACAGGTCTAAAAATTAGGTAAATAGAACCTCAGATGAACAACAACACATAACATTTTACACCGAGTCATGATTTAACAAAAATAAAGCCAAAATGGAGAAGCCATGTTTGAAAAACTAAGTACACCCTTGCTGCTTCCATAGGAATTAAGATGCTAAGTAGCAGACAGGTGCTGCTAATCAAATGCCCTTGATTAATTGATCATCAGCAAGTGTGACCACCTCTATAAAAGCCGAAGTTTTAGTAGTTTGCTGGTCTGGAGCATTCAGGTGTGTGCTAACACAATGCCAAGGAGGAAAGACATCAGCAATGATCTTAGAGAAGCAATTTTTGCTGCCCATCAATCTGGGAAGGGTTATAAGGCCATTTACAAACAATTTAAAGTCCATCATTTTACAGTGAGAAAGATTATTCAAAAGTGGAAAACATTCAAGACAGTTGCCAATCTTACCAGGAGTGGACGTCCCAGTAAATTCACCCCAAGGTCAGACCGTGCAATGCTCAGAGAAATTGCAAAAAAAAACAAGAGTTACATCTCAGAGTCTACAGGCCTCAGTTAGCATGTTAAATGTTAAAATTCATGACAGCACAATTAGAAAAAGACTGAACAAGTATGGTTTGTTTGGATGGGTTGCCAGGAGAAAGTCTCTTCTCTCTAAAAAGAACATGGCAGCACGGCTTAGGTTTGCAAAGTTGCATCTGAACAAACCAGAAGACTTCTGGAACAATGTCCTTTGAACAGACAAGACAAAAGTGGAGATGTTTGGCCATAATGCACAGCGCCACGTTTGGCGAAAACCAAACACAGCACATCAGCACAAACACCTCATACCAACTGTCAAGCACGGTGGTGGAGGGGTGATGATTTGGGCTTGTTTTGCAGCCACAGGACCTGGGAACCTTGCAGTCATTGAGTCAACCATGAACTCCTCTGTATACCAAAGTATTCTAGAGTCAAATGTGAGGCCATCTGTCCGACAGCTAAAGCTTGGCCAAAATTGGGTCATGCAACAGGACAATGATCCCAAGCACACCAGAAAATCTACAACAGAATGGCTGATAAAGAAAAGACTCAAGGTGTTGCAATGGCCCAGTCAAAGGCCAGTCCTCAACCCGATTGAAATGCTGTGGCTGGACCTTAAGAGAGCTGTGCATAAACAAATGCCCACAAACCTCAATGAACTGAAGCAACGACCATGTGAGAGACTGATAAAGTCATACAGAAAACGATTACTTCAAGTTATTGCTGCTCAAGGTGGTTCTACAAGCTATTGAATCATATGGTATACTTAGTTTTTCACACATGGCTTCTCCATTTTGGCTTTATTTTTGTTAAATAAATCATGACACAGTGTAATATGTCATGTGTTGTTGTTCACCTGAGGTTGTATTTACCTAATTTTAAGACCTGCTAAGGAACAGATGATTGTTATTATGTCCTGATATGTAAAACCATAGAATTCAAAGAGGGTGTACTTTCTTTTTCACACAACTGTATATATATATGAGATCAATGTATGATTTTAACGATATTATTCCAGAACTGGCATATCAAAGGGCATGATCACCACAAATGTATAAAAGTATCCACTAGACCACAGTCCTTCCAACATAGCGGGGCAATATCTGGATTATATCAATGGAAATGAGGAGCTCTGTATCATCTATATCAGGGGTGGCCAACTCCAGTTTTCAAGGGCCACCAACAGGTCAGGTTTGAAGGATATCCCAGCTTCAGCACAGGTGGCTCAGTCATTCTGACTGAGCCACTGATTGAGTCACCTGTGCTGAAGCAGGGATATCCTCAAAACCTGACCTGCTGGTGGCCCTTGAGGACTGGAGTTGGACATCCCTGTTATAAGAGAACGTTTTATTTGGGGTCTAGAACCAACACATTTAAATCTTGAGACTGCTTTTTTCAAATCTACTAACACATTAGATGGAACTCTTGTTGGTAATGTCTGAAATAAGTATAGCATTTTAGGGAGAAGATTTGATTACACTGGGGTAATTCTACCCAATCAAGAGACATAATTATGCCATCTATTCAAACCCTGTTTCAATTTCTTAAACATGGGAGAGTAATTGAATTTAAAAAGATGATCATAACCTTTGGTTAGCAGAATGGCTAAATAGTTTATGGATTTTCTCTCTAGATTAGGACCAAAATTCAATTCTATTTGTTTTTTGGTATTTTGTGGAAAATGTAAACTAAAGTTCTGCTTTGGCATTGTTTATTTGGAAACCTGAGAGAGTTACATATTCTGCCACTATAGAGTATACATTTGGTAAGATATTAGAGGCTTTGTTAACATTAGGATTATGTAATCTGCAAACATTGCAATTTTAAAGGACCTATCTCCAATTTGAATCCAGAAATATCTAAATTGCATCTGATAGCATTGGCCATTAAGAGCAGGGACTATGGGTCCCTTGGCACAGTAATACCTACCCTCTCATGGCTAAAGCCCAGTACCTTATTCCACAAGGGTTGAATTTGGGGGCTATCCTGCCAGATATAATTAATTATAATAATTGTTTGTTCTTGTATAGCGCTGCTAGTTTTACGTAGCGCTTTGGTGCCTGAGGCACAGGGAGATAAAGTGACTTGCCCAAGTTCACAAGGAGCCGACACCGGGAATTGAACCAGGTTTCACAGTCTGTGTCTTTACTCACTGAGCTGCTCCTTCAGCCCAGATATAGGGCAGGGATCCTCTTTGACCACGTTCTCTCCAACATAGAGGAGATGTGTTTAATTCATAGCATGCAGTTAATTGGGTTGCATACATCTGCTTAATAAGTATGAATTCTCTCTAATTAATAAATAGGTCAAGCTTTTTTTGGCCACAACTTCCCAGATGTCCTGTAACTCCTCCCAGTCAAGTTCTTTCTCCCAAGCTAGCATGTATTCATTGCTTTACAGTAGGGGCGTTCAAGCTGCGCCCCCCCCCCCCCCCTGTCTGCTCTCCTCCATTGTGCGGCCCCCTTCCTTACCTCGTGCGGCGTCCAAATGATGCCACGGGGTCATGTGACATCACGTGATCCGCGGCGTAATTTGACGTCACGTTACCAAGGCAACTGTGATGTCACATGACCCCGTGGCGTCTTTTGATGCCGTGTTGCCATGGTCACGCGTCCTGAAGCCAGCTGAATTCCCCCATCCCCCCACCATCCCCAGTTTGCGCACCGCTGCTTTACAGGATCACACAGCATGGAGAAATTCTAATGCATAGAGATACTTCCTGGTTTTAAAAGGGGATTTAGATGGCCAACCAACAATAAGTCACAACCAATGATGTTGCAGCTTCCTATTAGCCCTGAGATTTGGCAGCCATTTTATTTGTTCTGAGGGAGATTTAAATCCAGCAACTTCAACTGTATCTCAAGAACCAGGAGTCCGGGGAGCTGAAAATAGTGGTATTTGGCACAGGGGGATGCTTGGTTCCCCCAACCCCCCAAGTAAAAAATTGAAGGGTAAAAAAAAAAAAGTAGGAGCAACTGCTCCCTTAAAGATGCAATCCCACGTAGTCGGACAATTTAATTTCTTCTGGGGCCTATGAATGAGGAAGTGTTTTTCAATCAAATGTTTTCCTTACCCTTATCACAGAACCAATAACGTTAAGGGTTCTCTTAAGAGGGAGGGTGGTAGGGGGGGGGGGTAGAGAGAATCTGGATATACAAGCACTTGATGAACGCACTGTGACATTAGAGAAAAGGGAGTAAGTAGCAAGAGGTAATGAAATAATGAAACCCCTCCCAAGTCTACTGTTAACAAAGAAATTAAGAATACCTATCTGTCAGATTTGGGTAATAAAAGGTATCAATTATCGAGATGAGACCCCTTAAACATGTCACTGAAACGAGTTCACTTTGGTCCTAGGAGCTATTACAAGCAGTGGACATTTTTGAAAGTTCTGTTTATCACCCTTCAAAAGTTATATTTTGATGACGAGAAAAGGCTTAAACATTTTAATGAGACGTAGAGAAAGAGAGAGATACACAGGAATTGATTTAGAGCTCATATTTATTCTAGCAGCACCTTAAATGTGTGGTGAGGTAATAGATCGGCAAACCATTAATTGAACGACTCTTCTGCTTATAGTTACAATATCTTAAATTATTCCTAATGTTGCTGATACATGTTTTTTTTTCTTGTAGCAATCTTTATCTGCATGAACTGGTTTTTTTCCTCCTGTTCTTGTAAAATAGAGATAATTATTTCATAAAAACATGTCTTCTCATTACGGAGCATAAGTAGAATGTGATCTGTACATTCAGCACAAATGATTTTACTTTCTGAATGTTTGCGCAGGAAGGGAAGATGTTTTAAGGTAATCTGCCACTATTACAATGCATGTGTACCAGCAGAGCAGGCATATCCAGGGAACATGTAATATTATAATTCAATAGAAATATTTTATTTTATACCTGTGGTTGTTCATATGAGTGGTAGCAAACTCTTTCTGTCCCCTGAAAACAAATGTTATGTTTTAAGACTTCAGACAAACATGGGAAGGATATTGTGTGGTAAAATATATCCAGAGTCCCACATGCGCATTATGACATTAATATCAAGTTATTTTAGTCAACTTTATGTTCTGCCCATTTGTGTCAATATATCAAGATTTGCTCATCAATGGGTGACTTGTAAAGTGACTTTGAGCAGTTAAGAGGAGCAGATTCCCAGAGTAATACAAAGACACGTATTACATTTGGCACGCTATTGTGTACTTGTAGTTTCTCGTAATTTCCCCTTCTAGCAGCAAAGGGGTTAAACAAAAAAAAAACCCTGCCTCTGTTCTATAACATGAAATGTGACAGAAGACATCTGTGAACTGTTAAAAATACCCCTTGTACAATTAAAAATAATCCATGGTCTATATATCCCTATATGAAGGATAATAATAAAAAAACTAGAAAATACATTCTTATAGAATAGGGGTGCGCAACTCCAGTCCTCGACTGTGCCACCGATTGAGCCACCTGTGCTGAAGCAGGGATATCCTGAAAACCTGAGCTGTTGGTGGCCCTTGAGGACTGGCATTGAGTGCCCCTGCGTTAGAATATACATATGTTTCTCCCCTCACCCTAACTTAGCTAAACATTAAAAGAATGTTAACAGTTTCATTGTTCATAACCAGAAAATTGTAACTCTGCCACATAGTTTGGCCTTAGGGTTATGATTTCTATAAGGAACATGTTTATTCAAGATGAAGAAATATCTCTAAAAATGTGTGGCTGGAATTAATTAGGGAACAAATAAATGGCAGATGTCCTGTCTCATGCTTGGTAGTCTTATTGTTTTGTGGCGAGTGGGGTTACGAAATCTGCATTGTAAAGTTAGCCATTGTTTATTTTCTCTTGTAACTATGAGAAAGGAATAGTTGTACTTACCATGTCTGTGTCTGCATTATGACTCAAGCTGACACCTCTGACAGCCGCAGAGTACTAGCCAGATGGCAGTGCTCCGTGGGTCTGAAATAGGGGGTCTGACTAGAAGCCAAATGAGTGGGAAAAAATGTCTCTGGTAGAAACAGTTAATACAAAAAAGGTCCATATTCAGAACTCCAGGAAATGCATCTTGGGTGGCCATTCCGTAGGCATCTCCATACTGTTGAATCTCACCTATTTGAAGTAATAAGGCTATAAATGGATGTGTCTGTAACATACGACGGGGGTTGCTGAATATTGCTCCGTGAAAATGGAATTTCAATTGCAGTGTGCATGTTCCACTGACACATGCCACCGTCAGAATCTGCACTTATTATTGTATTGTTGTGTCATAAAGAAAGAATGCAAATATGATCTCATTGTTTCCTATAGAAATTGGACATACCTGGAGCTGCATTTAACTTATATGGCCAAGCTTATAAACTGGACACATCTCTCATAAGGGACGGAAAGTGTTTGGGAATATTTGAAAACACTACTTATGTATGTCCATGTGGAAATGTTACAATTTGGGGGTGATTTTAAACATATTCTGGGATCATCTGTAGAAAATAATATACAGCAGATCTGAAGCCAGCTGAACTGAAAGTTAGCCTTTTTATTGACACACTATTTCAAAGTGTGGAAGGCCAGATCCTTTTTGACATGTCTCCTAAAACCTGATGGGGCACTTCAGAAAGCCCTGCCTTGTAATCCCACGAGTCTCCTCTGTCAGTCTATTTAGCTGAGAATGGAAAAGATTGGCCAGGCAGCTCAAACACACAGACATGGAACCCACAAAAACTAAATATTACCATCAAATACTGTGTATTGGAAAATGGGGAGAGTCTAAATAACTATTAAGGTTGATATAAAAGCTAACGTGTCACTTATTTTTAAATGACAGGGAGTGTTATTTATCCCTTTAAATGTACTTGCTTGTCCTTTTTTTGTCTGAATAACGGATGCCATTTTTACCTTGTTGTTATTTCATACATCATTTGGAATCCAAGGGTTGAGCATTTTTCAAATTGGTAATGGGCAATTCAACATAGCTCAGAAGTAACGTTTTGTAAAAAAAAAAAAAAAATCACAAACAACTTTCTTCAAAACATTCAGAAAAATGCTAACACCTAATAATAGGGAAGACCATTCACTTGCATGTTTAAAATGTTTTATTGACAACTGGGCTAGCCTACATCAACATATACACAAGAACTATTGCTTTTTATGATTTAAAACAGGGGTGCTCAACTGCGGTCCTCAAGCCCCCTGCCCCAACAGATCAGGTTTTCAGGACATCCCTGCTTCAGCACAGGTGGCTCAACCAGTCCCTGCTTCAGCACAGGTGGCTCCACCAGTCCTTGCTTCAGCACAGGTGGCTCCACCAGTCCCTGTTTCAGCACAGGTGGCTCAATCCGTCTAAGCTTCAGCACAGGTGGCTCAACCAGTTTAAGCTTCAGCACAGGTGGCTCTATCAGAGACTAAGGGGCCTATGCAGAGAGCAGCGCTTTTTAAAATTGGCGAGGGGAATAAAAAGTTGGTTTAATGGAGAGTTTTATTCTCCATATGCAGAAATGGGCGAAATCCGCTATTTATACCATTACTGCATGTGGAGAATTGTAAATGAGGAGATGCGCGCTGCTGACAGGGAAAAAAAAAATTGCGCATTTTTTTTTTTCCCCTATAGCCGGCGAGCTCTTGCTTCTTGCCAACTTTAGTTGTCGGAGAAAATTGAAGAAAATCGCGCCATATTATTGGCGCGAACAGCCGCTAGATGGCGTTCGCGCGTTTCTGAATTTGGAAAATTTTAAAGCTGGCGAGATGTAGGTTCTCGCCAGCCGTGCGGCGAAATTATCAAATTAAAAAAAAAAATGGCGCTTGTTTCAAAACTCGCCATTACCTGCCTTTCTAAAGGCAGATTTTGCCAAAAAATGGCGCTTCCCCCGATAACGCTGCTCTCTGCATGAGGCCCCTAGTCTTTGACTGAGCCTCTGATGGACCCACCTGCGCTGAATCTGGGATATCCTGAAATCCTGACCTGTTGGGGGGGCTTGAGGACTGGACTTGAGTACCACTAGTTTACAACAACCTGTAATATCACAATGATACATACTGTAGGTGGATGGGTGTAACCAGAATTTTATGCACAGCTGACATGTGGAACGCTACACAAAACGATTGAGCGAATGGAAGAAATTTATACAATTGAGGTTACGCCTATCCCTGATTTTTAACTGCCCATTATATATATTTTTTTATCACCATAGCCATTTTATTAAAAATGAGATCATGTTTCTTAGCTTATGTTATGTGTTTGGAACCAAGACCGTGGTGACATCACAAGCAGGAGATAGGATTACAGTCATATTCTGATTAGAAGCCACTGATTGCAAATCTATTAAATGTGTGGTTGTAATAAAGGAAATAAATATCTGGTGATTCAGATTTCCAAGTCTGATATGAAAAAAGGTTTTTTTCTTTGTTAAATCTAATGTTATTTTTGCACCAATCGTGCTCTTGATTTGCATAATGCTTGAGGACTGATACATAACCCCTGTTACCTTATGTTCTAATAAAATGGAAATGCATTTAATCTCTTGTATTTTGCAGGAACCTGAAAAGCATTTTGGGAGCTTATTATTCTTAAGCAAGAATTTGGTTAAAATCTGTGTTGAAAAAATTAATAATGTCAACATCCCCAAAATGGACCCATTATACTGTATGTAGGTGTATGTTAGTCAAGGCCAAGGGTCTCAAACTCAGTCCTCAAGGGCCATCAACAGGCCAGGTTTTATGGATATCCCTGCTTGACTGAGTCACTGATTGAGCCACCTGTGCTGAAGCAGGGATATCCATAAAACCTGGCCTGTTGGTGGCCCCTGAGGACTGAGTTTGAGACCCCTGGTCAAGGCAATGCGTATTGATGAAAATGTTATGAAACAATACATTTTACCTGTATAACTCAACGTAGTACAATGCTGCCTGAAATGACTTTGTTATATACATGTTTGTTGCTGTTATCAGTAGAAACCTAAATCCAACAGCATTAAAACAATGTTTGCCCCTTAGGACATTAATGCCCCAACTATGTGTAACGCTTCTGAAATTAAAAGCCAAAACATAGTAATTTCCCTCGTAGCCGCCTAAATTAGCATGCACAAAGTGATGTCTGCATAGCTACCTCACCTTACTTGTGCTCCCACCAATAAATATTTATTTTACATATCACAGGGAGCCTTTACAAAGTGTACTCTGCACTGTCTCCGTTAAGTGGTTTGGTGATTAATTAGTTCTTAAATGCTTTATTTATATACCTTTCTTCTGGAAAATCAACTCAATTTATTTCTACAATATTCACAATATAATTAACGCAGGGTTTCCCAATGATGAATGGCATCCTTGGATAGTTACTGTAAATATGACTGGGAGAAAAGCTTTCATGCATTGGAAAATATTGGTATTTGCTAATGTTTAGCAGCAGCCTTCATTGCTTCATGCCACTGGTCAGTAAAATAAAGCATTGCACGTGCTTTCTGTGACAGAGATGAAAATCAGTGTACAATCATTTCAACAACAATGAAAAGCATATTTATGACTTGGCAAAATGGCACTAATTGAATACAAATCATATTATCTTGTACTATTGTAAGAATCCTTCCATTTTATTTGACAAGTAGATATAGTTTGGAGATAATATAACAAGTAGGAATACCCCCATGGCTGAGCCTTTAGACTTAGAGACTGTAAGTAAATCCATGTTGTAGAGCTAGTACAGGAGTGGCTAACTACAGTCCTCAAGGGCCACCAACAGGTCAGGTTTTCAGGATACCCCTGCATGAGCACAGATGGCTCAATCATTAACTGAGCCACCTGTGCTGAAGCAGGGATATCCTGAAAACCTGACCTGTTGGTGGCCCTTGAGGACTGGAGTTGGCCACTCCTGAGCTAGAGAAATTAATGAACTGGGAGAGATTATTCTTTTCCATTGATTGAAGGGCATTTAATTATGAAGAACCAGAGATTGCTATATTCTATCACAGTTTCCATGTGGTAATCCTGTTTTGTTGTGTATGCTTCCTCACTCAGCTCCTCACTCCATGTCCGTTACAAATCTTGAGTTACATCATAAAAACAGCTAAAAGAAGCGCAGGATACTAGAAGAACGTGTGAAACAAGCATGCGTACACGTTTGCGTTCTGTTTTTCCCTTTTCGCTAAGCTTCAAATGGCTAATAATAGTGCAAAATGATTGCCATTTGGTCTCCTCTCTCAGTGCACATTTGAAATCTGCCAGATCTGTGGCGATGAACACCGTTGCTCAAAAGATTAGTGTCATACAGATGTAGCAAGACTTACTGTCCCCATGACCGCGTGAACACGGTTGTCCGAGGCTGGTCCGCGGCTTGGCTATGGTCAGCCGGTATAATTATTTGTGCGGTTATTTATGTTATTGCCGTGCGTGTGTCCAGCAGGTGGCGCACTGTATATTTTTGCCTGTGATAATCAGTGGCCGCATGGGAGACGCAAAGAGCAAATCATTTCCGGGGAACTACACTTGGTGTTCTGCGTCACTGAGAACAGTAAGTCTGGCTATATATATATGTAGAATTCATTTATTGCTTACAGTACATTTGTATATAAAATCTGTAAATAATTTCCAATTGTGCACTTAGTAAAGATTTAGTAATCCGAAACTGTCGCTATTGGTTAGTTTGCCTTCCGGTGTTGTCAATACCAACAGAAAGTGATGAGGAAACATTACAAATATCCAATAGATCTGATCTACCTTTCTATATCATCAGGATATGACATAAGGGCAAATCTAACTTCAGAAAATATCAACAGATTAAAAAGTGATGGGGAAATGCTTAAAACATAAAAGCTCAACAAACAGATCCGCATACCAGATCATTAT
The DNA here is from genome assembly GCF_040206685.1 of Ascaphus truei. Classification (NCBI taxonomy): domain Eukaryota; kingdom Metazoa; phylum Chordata; class Amphibia; order Anura; family Ascaphidae; genus Ascaphus; species Ascaphus truei. Next base: position 58,844,570 of record NC_134490.1, on the reverse strand, counting down.
TACCAGTCCATTGGCCAAACAGTGCAAGGTGGAGAATGAGTTTGTAAGCAGCATATATATAACATATATTATATTCAGGTATGATAAGCTGCTAACAGGGGGGAGAGCCAGGACCACTGCGGGGGGCCTGCCCAGCCGGTGCTGAACATTCGGCCCAGCCAGAGGTCGGGCTCAACATCCACATCCAGCTACCGGGCCCCAGCTCTCCCCTCTGCAGCAGGCCTCTCTCTCCCCTCTGCAGCAGGCCTCTCTCTCCCCTCTGCAGCAGGCCTCTCTCTCCCCTCTGCAGCAGGCCTCTCTCTCCCCTCTGCAGCAGGCCTCTATCTCCCCTCTGCAGCAGGCCTCTCTCTCCCCTCTGCAGCAGACCTTTTTCTCCCCTCTGCAGCCGGCCTCTCTCTCCTCTCTGCAGCAGGCCTCTCTCTCCTCTCTGCAGCCGGCCTCTCTCTCTCCCCTCTACAGCAGGCCTCTCACCCCCCCCCCCCCCCAAGGTTAGGATGTTTATGTTGGGGGGGGGTTATTGTGTTTGGATTGGAGGGGGGTTATTGTGTTAGAATTGGAGGGGGTTATTGTGTTAGGATTGGAGGGGGGTTATTATGTTAGGATTGTAGTGGGGTTAATGTGTTAGGATTAGAGGGCGAGGGGTTATTGTGTTAGGATTAGAGGAGGGGGTTATTGTGTTTGATTGGAGGGGGGTTATTGTGTTAGGATTGGAGGGGGGTTGTTGTGTTAGGATTGGAGGGGGGTTGTTGTGTTAGGATTGGAGGGGGGTTGTTGTGTTAGGATTGGAGGGGGGTTATTGTATTAGGATTGGAGGGGGGTTATTGTGTTTGGATTGGAGGGGGGGTTATTGTGTTAGGATTGGAGGGGGGTTATTGTGTTAGGATTGTAGGGAGGTTATTGTGTTTGGATTGGAGGGGGGTTATTGTGTTAGGATTGGAGGGGGGTTATTATGTTAGGATTGTAGTGGGGTTATTGTGTTAGGATTGTAGGGAGGTTATTGTGTTTGGATTGGAGGGGGGGTTATTGTGTTAGGATTGGAGGGGGGTTATTGTGTTAGGATTGTAGGGAGGTTATTGTGTTTGGATTGGAGGGGGGTTATTGTGTTAGAATTGGAGGGGGTTATTGTGTTAGGATTGGAGGGGGGTTATTATGTTAGGATTGTAGTGGGGTTAATGTGTTAGGATTAGAGGGCGAGGGGTTATTGTGTTAGGATTAGAGGAGGGGGTTATTGTGTTTGATTGGAGGGGGGGTTATTGTGTTAGGATTGGAGGGGGGTTGTTGTGTTAGGATTGGAGGGGGGTTGTTGTGTTAGGATTGGAGGGGGGTTATTGTATTAGGATTGGAGGGGGGTTATTGTGTTTGGATTGGAGGGGGGGTTATTGTGTTAGGATTGGAGGGGGGTTATTGTGTTAGGATTGTAGGGAGGTTATTGTGTTAGGATTGTAGGGGGGGTTATTGTGTTAGGATTGGAGGGGGTTGTTGTGTTAGGATTGGAGGGGGGTTGTTGTGTTAGGATTGGAGGGGGGTTATTGTATTAGGATTGGAGGGGGGTTATTGTGTTTGGATTGGAGGGGGGGTTATTGTGTTAGGATTGGAGGGGGGTTATTGTGTTAGGATTGTAGGGAGGTTATTGTGTTAGGATTGTAGGGGGGGTTATTGTGTTAGGATTGGAGGGGGGTTATTGTGTTAGGATTGGAGGGGGTTATTGTGTTAGGATTGGAGGGGGGGTATTGTGTTAGGATTGGAGGGCGAGGGGTTATTGTGTTAGGATTAGAGGGGGTTATTGTGTTTGGATTGGAGGGGGGGTTATTGTGTTAGGATTAGAGGGGGTTATTGTGTTTGGATTGGAGGGGGGGTTATTGTGTTAGGATTTGAGGGGGGTTATTGTGTTAGGATTGGAGGGGGGTTATTGTGTTAGAATTGGAGGGGGGTTGTGTTAGGATTGGAGAGAGGTTATTGTGTTAGGATTGGAGGGGGGTTATTGTTTTAGGATTGGAGGGGGGTTATTGTGTTAGGATTGTAGGGAGGTTATTGTGTTAGGATTGGAGGGGGTTATTGTGTTAGGATTGGAGGGGGGTTATTGTGTTAGGATTGGAGGGTGAGGGGTTATTGTGTTAGGATTAGAGGAGGGGGGTATTGTGTTTGGATTGGAGGGGGGTTATTGTGTAAGGATTGGAGGGGGGTTATTGTGTTAGAATTGGAGGGGGGTTATTGTGTTAGAATTGGAGGGGGGTTGTGTTAGGATTGGAGAGAGGTTATTGTGTTAGGATTGGAGAGGGGTTATTGTGTTAGGATTGTAGGGGGGTTATTGTGTTAGGATTGTAGGGGGGTTGTTGTGTTAGGATTGGAGGGGGGGTTATTGTGTTAGGATTGGAGGGGGTTATTGTGTTAGGATTGGAGGGCGAGGGGTTATTGTGTTTGGATTGGAGGGGGGGGTTATTGTGTTTGGATTTTAGGGGGGTTATTGTGTTTGGATTTTAGGGGGGTTATTGTGTTAGGATTGTAGGGGGGTTGTTGTGTTAGGATTGGAGGGGGGTTATTGTGTTAGGATTGGAGGGGGGGTTATTGTGTTAGGATTGGAGGGGGGTTATTGTGTTAGGATTGGAGGGGGGTTATTGTGTTAGGATTGGAGGGCGAGGGGTTATTGTGTTTGGATTGGAGGAGGGGTTATTGTGTTTGGATTTTAGGGGGGTTATTGTGTTAGGATTGTAGGGGGTTATTGTGTTAGGATTAGAGGAGGGGGGGTTATTTTTTTGGATGGAGGGGGGTTATTGTGTTAGGATTGGAGGGGGGTTATTGTGTTAGGATTGGAGGGGGTTATTGTGTTAGGATTGGAGGGGGGTTATTGTGTTAGGATTGGAGGGGGGGTTATTGTTTTTGGATTGGAGGGGGATTATTGTGTTAGGATTGGAGGGGGTTATTGTGTTTGGATTGGAGGGGGGTTATTGTGTTTGGATTGGAGGGGGGTTATTGTGTTAGGATTGGAGGGGGGTTATTGTGTTAGGATTGGAGGGGGTTATTGTGTTAGGATTGGAGGGGGGGTTATTGTGTTAGGATGGGAGGGGGGTTATTGTGTTAGGATTGGAGGGGGGGTTATTGTGTAAAGTTTGGAGGGGGGGTTATTTTTTTATGATTGGAGGGGTGCTTATTGTATTAGTATTGGAGGGGGGGTTATTGAGTTAGGATTGGAGGGGGGAAGAGAAAGGGAGAGGTGAGGGTGAGAGAGAGAGTTGGGGTGGCGAGAAAGAGAGATGGGTGGGGAGAGAGGGAAAGGTGGGACGAATGGGAACAAGAGAGGGCGAGAGAGGGGGGCCAGAAAGAGCACGAGAGAGGTGAGGAGTGGGGGATAACGCAGGGCCTCCGACACAGGGAGTGAGGGAGGGGGCAGTGGAAACTCTAGGCCTGGGTCCCATGAAAGCTGTTTGTGGCCCTGCATACGGTCCACAGTTTTTTTACCAATGTAAAAGTGTTGACTAGTTCACTGAATACTAGTAACAGCCTTGTCTGTGTTTGTTCTGGACTATAAAAATAATATATACTGTAACAACACTGTAGTGCAAAACCGAACTGTTTTGTTAGGGATTCAGTTATACTCATTCTACTCCTCTGTGTGCATAATTCAGTTAATGTTAATGATATTTATTCTATGCTAGCTCTTAAAATTCAGTAAAGTTCATTGTAACCAGAAGTGAGTGGGAATCTCATGCACGTGGCTCTGTCAAGTCTGCAGAGTTCAGGGCATTCACTTATTTTGTATGTTTGCATTGTTCCAATTATGTCAATAATGGATGTTACCAGTAGGATCATGTTCTAAAGTCGAATTGTATAGTTCAGGGGAGGCCCTTGAAGACTGGAGTTGGCCACCCCTGGTATAGTTGATACATTTGTTCCCAAGTTGGGGACATTATGTGCACATTCGTACAGCTAAGGAATGCTCACCTTGCAGGTTCTATTCATCTGGAACCACATCCTCCACCTTGATTGGTGCTGGGTGGTAACACAATGAGGTTCCTGCAAACTGTACAACATCCAGAGTTGAAGACTACCTTGTGGCATAACCAAAGTGTCAACGTGTACAGTCAGTTACATCTTCATCAGTACAGCTAGAGTTATTATTTATTTATTTATTTATAAAATATTTTACCAGGAAGTAATACATTGAGAGTTACCTCTCGTTTTCAGGTATGTCCTGGGCACAGAGTAAAACAAATAGTACATGGTTACAAGTACAGTTACATAAATGAACAAGGTATACATTATATACAAGACATTGCGTGCACAGTTAAAGAAAATATATATTATGAGCGTATGAAACAGTTACAGACCAGGTTAAAATGTGAGACAGCCTTAGATTTGAAAGAGCTTAAACTGGTGGTGAATGTGAGAGTCTCTGGTAGGTTGTTCCAGTTTTGGGGTGCACGGAAGGAGAAGGAGGAACGTCCGGATACTTTGTTGAGCCTTGGGACCATGAATAGTCTTTTGGAGTCTGATCTCAGGTGATAAGTGCTGCAGGTGGTTGGGGTGAGGAGCTTGTTCAGGTAGCTGGGTAGTTTGCCCATGAAGAATTTAAAGGCAAGACAGGAAAGGTGAACACTGAGAAGAGTAGGGGCCCCAGAACAGAGCCTTGCGGGACACCACAGGTGATATCCAGGGGGTTGGAGTTAGAGCCTGAGATGGACACATGTTGGGATCTTCCTGATAGGTAGGACTGAAACCAGTTTAAAGCATGTTTCCCCATTCCAAAGCTCTGGAGTTTGTTAATCAGGATAGCATGATCGACTGTGTCAAAAGCCTTTGCAAAATCTAGGAATACTGCACCAGTGAGTTGTCCCGTTCCATTCCACACTGGATTTCATTGCAAACTTTTAGCAGGGTAGTTACCTAGTTATTCTAGAAACGGTGATATATGTGGCAAAAAGGGCTGTATGAGAGGGAGGGGATAAAATGGACACACCTGGCCACATAGGGATACACACACAGTCTCCCACGTTGGGGCCAGCTGCTGCACAGATAGAGCGCTGGTGTGTACAGATCTCCGTGTCCCCATAGTATATTTAAAAAAGAAGACATATATAAGCCTATCAAGTGTCTTGTGTTGCCTGGGACAGTCCTGTTTTCTGGACAGAGCCTATATCTGCATCCTTAACATTCATATGTCCCAGTGTTGAAGAATGATTGAAGCCCAGGAGGACATTGGGATTTCTGCGGCCACAGAGCTATCTCTGTGCAGCAGCTGGTACCAATTTTGGTGTCTGTTTATATGTCTATCCCTCTGTGTGGGATGGCTTTGTCCCACCTCACACAACCTGTTCTGCCACACACACATATATATACACACACATTTATATATATATACATATACACACACACACTGTGTTCAGGAAAGAAGGGAACCCCATTCATTTTTCATCATATCTTATATATTTATCGCTCAATCACCATGAAAATGTGCAGAATTGTAGGTCTGTTATGTAGACTAATACCATATAAGATGCACAATGTAGACAATCAACTGATGGTAACGAAATAGCTGTTACTGTATTATGTCATCAAGTACCAGATACACTGTTGTAGGTTCATGTTCATTAAAGAGGCAAGCCAAGCTGTTTTTAATTTTTTTCATTTTTCTTATACATCGATTGAAGCAGAGGGTCTCCGGAACTGAACCCCATTCATTTCAGCTCCAGGGACCCCCTGCTTCCAGAGATACAGACCACCATAGTGGGTGCCGGTAGCCACTCCAGGGTTCACTGCAGAAGATACCATCACCGGAGGTATTTCTGGATGCAGGGGGTCCCCGGACCTGAAATTACTGGGGTTCAGCTCCGGAGGATGCCCTGCTTCAATCCTGTATTTCTAAAAGGCAAAAAAACAAAGAAAATAAAACAGCTGGGATTGCTCCTTTAAACGAGAAATAGGAGTTTTTCCTGCAAAGCTCGTAAATTTGTTAAACTGTTGTAATCTTAACGGAAACACTAAGATTACTATAAAGTTTCAGTATGGTTCAAAGTGTGTGTTCAAAATGTCCTCTTTCTGCTGAAACGCCCGTCCAAAGAGGAATGCCACATAACGATAACGCGCTGATCCAGCTGCTCCCACTCCAGAACCGATACGTTGTTTTACGCATTATTATTCTCAGTCCTCCTAGCGACCATCCTTTATCGGGAAACATTGGATATTAGCGTGTTGGACCGTAATCCTTTCTCTGTCTCCAGCACTTTATAGCGTGGTCATCATCTTCGCTAAAAACCATTGTGTAACTATGCACTTGATGAGGCCATCACCAATCCCCAAAAATATATATATTAGACTACCAAATAATTCTTAAATGTGACAGACCTATAATTGCTCACATTTTCATGAAAATGAAGTGATTTTTCCGCAACATTTTACCAAAAATAAAAGGGATCTCGTTTTTTCTGAACACAGTGTATGTATGTGT
>NC_134490.1:58748128-58835628 GCF_040206685.1 Ascaphus truei | reverse complement strand
TGAGAATGCTGTTCTGCTATTCAGACATTACTTTTAATTTCAAATTGAAGTCATATGCTAACAATGACTGGTATTACCGAGATCAAATGGCAAGTGCGTTCAAGAAAGACAATGTGTAAAATTATAACTAATTGCTAATAAAGCATCAACATCTACTATGTTGATATTTACGATGCAACTTCTCATTAGATACTTTTTTACTGTTTCCATTTGCACCACTAGTTGGTATTGGAATTTTGTGTATGGTTTTTAAGACTGTGCGGATAATGCTGTTCATCTGTCTGTACTTTGTTATACTGTTTGTTTTGCAACATATGCTCTATTTGTTATCATAATATCCTTATGAGATAATGCCTCATATTCACTTCCAGAAGTCCTGCCATCTGCAGGAAGGAGTTGTGTGGATGGTTTCCAGAAATGTATATGAAGGAGTCAAATGTAAATAAATAAATAAATAAAAATGTTCATATATTTTTAACATATTTTGAAACTATCTCAATTGTGCCTCTTAAGTACAACCCTAAATTCGGAGGCTAATCTACAAGTCCAAATTCTCCCAATTATCACTGCCACATCCAGAATATGCCAGCGATCTCAAATAAGAATGAATACAAATTTGGCAATACCTCCACTCACAAGGAACTAATCACAAAATAGGGTGTTGGCAATTAAGCCCTTCCAAGAAAATATTATATTTACATTAAATAACTCTTTTGATTTTATTAGCATACCAAATAAATTCACACATGTTTTTATTTGGTTAATTTATGTTCACTGTATGTAACTTTATAATCGTAAGTGATGCATATACCTAAACACATACTGTACATACACATAAGTGCCTATATATATATATATATATATATATATATATATATATATATATATATATATATATATATATTTCTCTCCTTTGCTCTTTCTTCATCTTTCTTCAATTGTTCTGAATTGCATGTATTCTCTTTTGCAGATCTTCCTTTTCTTCACGCTCACCTCTCTTCTTTTCTTATATTTTTTATTTTTCTATAGATTTTTATTCTCTCTGTGGGAGAGATTCTCCAGATAAATTAGGGAAATTATGCAGATGAATGTTTTAGGTAATATTACATTATTTGCCCTGAGTTGGTGTCTTATCCACTAAGGCAGGAGTGCTCAACTCCAGTCCTCAAGCCCCCCCAACAGGTCAGGTTTTCAGGATATCCCAGCTTCAGCACAGGTGGCCCAGTCAAAGGCTGAGCCTCTGATTGAGCCACCTGTGTTGAAGCAGAGACGGATTGAGCCACCTGTGCTGAAGCTCGAACTGAATATGGGTTAACGGCATATTATTTATGGATAACACTACGTTATCTTCAAATAATGTGACGTTCTTTAAGTCTTGGCCTTTTTCCCAGCCCTATGTCAGGGTGTGGGTGGGAGTAGCATCAGAGTTAGGTATCTTTACAGAGTTTTGTGAATATGGGATTCATTTCTTGTAACAAGTTCATTTGCATATAATTTAAAATAACAACCATTACAAATAACATCAAGTTTTTTACGGGACAAAATCCTTGGTTAATGTCACACAATTTTCTTTAGTGAATACTGTGTTATGATTAATAGGCGTTAACTTAGGTTAACGTCACATAGCCGTTTGTGTCATTTTTGCCCTCTCAAGCACTGTCCTCTCTCTCATGACCTCTAGCACTATTCTCCCTATTTCTCCCTCTCTCTCCCCCTCTCTCCCTCCCCCATTTAGTAAAGGTGTCTCTCAAAGCAGTTGTGTGGATCCTGCCAGAAAAGTGCATGAAGGAGTTAAAACTGTTTTTCCCCCATTTTTTTTCATATAAAATGTATATATTTCATTGACAGCAAAGTATCAAAGAAGTTTTCCCGTTTGCTTGTTGCTTTTGTTTGCAGCCTTCAGAGGTGGTAATGCCTGCAGACAGATGAATAGAAGATCACTGCAGGCACTTTGAGTGGGGAAAGGGTTATACAACAATTTCACGGTCCAGTACATAGACCAAGTAGGAACAGTATACTGTATGTCAATCACTCAATATCACTCATCTTTTTAGAAAAGAAAGGTAACAGATCCCAAATAACAGGTACCAAATAAGTAAACATGGGAAGGACGTTGATCCAGGGAGACATCTGATTGCCATTACTGGAGTCATGAATTAATTTATTTTCCCCCTTATGAGACGCAGGCGAGTCGATCCGAGTCATCAATGCGCAATACGTGCTATCGAGGCCAAATCGGCAAAGCCTGCTGATTTAAAACAAGTTACACATTTTAGGGACCTTCATAGAAGTCCTCCTGAGTTATTGAAATACAGTAAAAGGACCTGGAATCCTTCTCTCCTCTGCATAGAGGTGGAAATAGAAACGGGAGATTGTTACAATGAGAATCCTTCTCAATTCTTACATTTATAGCAGTGGATGGTCACGGAGTTAACTATAGGGATGATTTTAACCACTTTTTGTAATATGTGTGTCATTTTAAATATTATAAAAATGAACAAATTTAGGAACTGGGTGCAGCCAACTTGGAAGGATTGGCTATTTATATCATCTTCCGTGAACTGCTGTATTCATTGTGCATTAAAAAAGTGCCTTAGGGCATATAACCGCTGTTGGTTTTATTGTGATTTTAAGCCTCCTCGTATTGTGGTCCTTTTATTGTGTATGTATCTTTTTTATTTTTGGATTAATAAAGCCTGACGATATTAACTCTTGGAATCTTTGAGTGCTCCAATGTTTTTTCTGGTCTCTTGGAGAACAAAAGAGACCTTGTTATGAAAAAATCCACTGCACACAGCACCAGAGAAAGACTACCTACATCCCCAAGGTCATCCACCTTCTTCTTTCTCTGATGGTATTAAGACTGCGGGTCTCTCAGCTTCATGTCATCTGCAGACTCTGACTGAAGCTGAGAGATCAAATAATGATTACACTGAATCAGAGCGACATGAGGTTGTTCCTGTACCTGGGCCTTCATGGAAGAAACCTCAGGAGAGCCTAAAAAGTTCTATCACTTTTTACACTGAGAAGAAACTTGTATTCAACTCCTGCCCTTTCCAGTCCTATTGCCAAATTTCTCAACAAGAAAAAAATAATCATTATCTAGAATGCTTGTGTTGAAGTTAATGCACCTCTATAAGTTGATGAGGCTTCTGGTGAATGTGTTAATGATGATGGTGATTCTGTTGAAGGTAAAAAGCAACTACCACATGTCAGTGACCAGTAACGCATTATCATGCCCGGCAAAAGGACAAACAAATCCACCTCTTTTGTTTTTAAAGTGGTCTTCTCTAACCCAGAGAATAAATGCCAGGCAAGCTGCAGCCTTTGTCATGCAACAATAAGCAGAGGTAGGAAAATAGACCACCTTGTCAATTCTTCTATGTTAGGCCACTTGCAGCAAATTCATCCTCTCTCAATACCAAGCCTCATTATCAAAAGATAGTCCATCAGCTAGTGGAATTGGCATTGGTAGATACTTTACATGTTCATCAAAATCCTCAACTCCAAGACATAATTAACAGCCAAAAGCACTCTCTACATCTTCGCTGAAGAGAAGCTCTCAGTCCTTTTAGCAATGTAAATTTAACAAAAGATTAACTGTCAAACAGTCATTTGAAAGAGGAACGGAGTATGATTCCAGATGCCCTGTTGCACAGGAGATCACTAAAGTCATGGCTGCTATATTAGCATTGGGTCTGCATCATATATCTTCTACTAATGCAAAAGGCTTCTGCAGGTTAGTGGGATCTATGCCAAGGATACCAAATTCCATCCAAACATCATTTCTCTAGAAACGCTCTTCCAGATCTGTACATAGAGCTTCAGGCCAAAGTCACCAAGGCCATTACAAATGTCATTGTGCCAACGGTCCACTTAAATATGAATATGTGGACAAGTTGTACTGTTCAAACTAAGGACCACATTACAGTGACGGCTAATGAAGTGTTTCCCCTTCATCATCTGCAGCTTCAGTAAAGTATCTCCATCGTCACCTCTGTCTACTAGCATGGGGTTAAAATAGGTAATTTATAGCAGCACTACATCCAGGGAATGTATACCACATTTTTTATCACCTACACTATTTCTTACTTTCACCACATATAAATGATATTTGCGCTTGGTTTTCTTTGGTTGAATTCACAGGCAAGCTGCTTTGTGTATTGCTGGCTTTGCTAAGAAGCATACTGGTGTCAATCTTTTAGATAACCAGAAGAATGGCGTTACAAGATGGCCAACCCCTCTTCATTTGACTTCACTATGACTTGGAGACTTTGTACAGATTGTCGCACACACTATCTACTTGGTTGTACTGAGTTTTCTCAAACATGTTATATCTGCACAGGAGATGCTGGTCTGGTCATTTTCAACATTTGGCAACAGTATGCAGAAAACTATCTCTATTTGTAACCTTATTTCTGTGCTTAATGAGGACCCTAGGGTTTCACCATACTAAAATCTGAGCAATGCTTAAACTTTGATTTAAGCCAAACTTGCGTTCTTTCCTTCTACCAGCCACCAATGTGAACACCAGCCTAGATCTCCTTGTTGCCAAGGTGTCAGCTCAAATGTCAAATCATGTACCTCAGTGTCCTTCAGCTCTCCTGCTGGGACTGTTGTGTCTCCTGCTGTTAGCAGTAGCACATTAAAAAGCAGGTGCCAATCAGCAACAGGCACAAAATAGGACTTATAATTGATGTAATAGATACAGAAGAAGAAGATATCAGGTAAAGCTTAAAGGACATGCCCAAAGGACTTGCGGCTAAGACTGAAACCTGATCGGTTTGTATAATGGTGGTAGATTAGTTCAATGATAACAGTGAAGTTAACATCAGTTCAAGACGGTTTAAAAACTGTGAGGAAAAGAGAACTATACAGACTGGCTATTGTTTAGATCAGGGGTGCTGAAATCCAGACCTCAAGCCCCCCCCACCCCCCCAGCAGGTCAGGTTTTCAGGATATCCCTGCTTGACCACTGGTGGTTTAATCAGTCTCTGCTTCAGCGGAGGTGGCTCAAAGAGAGTCTCAGTCTTTGACTGATTCTCTGTTTGAACCAACTGTGCTGGAGCTGGAATATCGTGAAAACCTGACCTGTTGGGGGGAGGGGGAGGCTTGAGGACTGGAGATGAGCTCCCCTGGTTTAACTTACAGTAAGCTGCCCTCATTGTCTATTCTGAAAGGATATTTAACACCGATGGCAGCATTGTTGGTGACCATCAGAGGAGGCTACTGCTAAAGAATGTTGAGAACCTAGTATTCATTCAAAATAAATTACAGCATATGTGATGGATGCTGTTAAATCGATTCTGGTGGTTGATTCTAGTGGAGATGAGCTTATATTGGGTCTCTAATAGTGGCTCCCCAAGCACACCTACACCTTGGAAATACAGAATAAAATAATGCAGATGTCCCTGCTCACAAAGGTGTTCCAGAACGGCCCAACAGGGTAGTATACAATGAAAGATATATACAGAACAGCACAGCTGTAATTGGACCTTAATAAAGGTTGAAGAGAAGAAAACAATGTACACATAAGCGCACCGCGGATTAATATAAAATATAACAATTTTAATAATTTGGTCAAAATACCACAAAACCACAATAATTAAATAATAAATCACAATGGAACAAACAACAACAAATCAATAAACATATAACACCTACATAAAATACATGATCACTCCCAAATGTAGGGATGCTGAACCCATATAAGCTTCTATGAAGCACAAAAACAAATCAAAGTTGATCAAACTAAACATTCATAATTGATATTTCTATGAAAACTTGATTTATAACCACAATGAGGGGAACTGGTACTAACCACAAGCGGTAGCGGGTGTTCGGTGTTGGCGCAAAATATCCGGACAGCACCTACACATGAAAGAGCTTCCCTCTGCTCACGCTTCCTGGTTCTCCATTCCAGCCAATGGGTAACTGCGCAGGGCTGCCTCTCGTGACCTCTACGCGTTTCGCAACAGCGTGTTTCGTCAGGAGGTCATGACAGAGGCTACTCATGCGCATTAAGTATCAGCCGCAGCCTGTAAGATTAGACCGCTAATCGGCTCTAACAGCAAACAGCATTGCTAGTACGTGATATAGTGTGCAACAACAAGTGACAACGCCCCTTAACATATCATAAATAATACTCATAAAAATAACTATCGCCCTAATAGTGAGTAAATGTTAAACATTATATATGTATATATATATATATATATATATATATATATATATATATATATATAAATATATAATGTGGCCTTAATGTAATGCAATATTTAAAGTGCATTAATAAAATATTACTCAAAATAAATATATATATATATTCTTCAGCTGATTTTAGACAGCACACGTGCAGAAACCTTGTTTGTGATAAAGGTTGAATGCTGCAATCGAAACGTCGGATTTTTGGTTATTAAATGATCTTTGGAAAAGGCTGGTCCCTCTATAGCTTTGATCTTATATTGGGTCACAAGAATCCAGACAGCTACAATGATCAAGATAAGGAAGATAACCCTTAGTCCATAGAAGAAGACTGTGCCCCTCAATAATATCCACTTACTTTGTATGTATTATTTATGTATTATTCTTATTATTATTTAGAACAAGCAACCACATTATTGTATTAGGATTATTTTTGTTAAATAGATTGCAAATGACCAATATGTGAATAGGAAGAAAAACACTTTTTGGATTACGCAACATTATGATTCTATCCATCAAATTCACATATTCCAAAACTAAATCCAAAACTGGGTCAGACGAGCATCTCTACTTCTTTCTGCCTGTGCCTTTGACACATGGTTGATTACCATATAAGTGTATTGATTTGAGATACCAAGTCAGTTAATTTGTAGACCATAATTAGTATCCTAAACTTCTACTATTTACATGTTATTCAAAGCAATGAATACTCAGATGGGACAGAGATGGTCTATTATCACTCTATTTATTGTAGATTGATATTGAGAGTATATGGAGTCTTGTTCAAGTCAGAACACTAAAGATACAATCATGGTTACTTATCAATGTCTCATGAGTCCGTCATTTTTTCTTTGCATATTTTTGCACGAAACATAATATTTTGCTGCAACATGAATGCCAATTTACTGACGCAAATCCCTTAAATCTTACGTATGTTGCATACATTAAAAGACACAATGTACAATGCTTACAGCACTTTAGTGGCTGGTCTACTGCCTTCCCCTTGATAAATGATCCTACATCAATATCTGCCGAAGAGAGTTTCCAGTGTCATTTGGTTCCTGGGGCATAGGGAGATGAGGTTGGCATCTAACCAAGTACTTCTGGTTCCCAGCTAGGAATAGATAGATTTATGCACATCGTCACAGAGCTGAACACAGAAACCATTTTATGTTTTGTAGAGACTTGTGGGTGGTAAAACATTTTAGGCAGGGAACCACATAGCCACATATATGATGTGTAATAATGTAAACGTGGTCAAGTAACCCCGTCTCCTGTATCCTAAACCCGAACGCCCAACAGACTTCCATCCAACCATCCAATAGGTCCATTCGTAGCAGGATTTAGGAGCAAAATGCCTTTTACTAGTACATTTTATCATTCGATTCACTTGTGTGTCAAGTCAGGATTGTGAGCAGATGCATGAAACACATTTTATTACAGCGGTAACATTTCCCTATATATCCGTATTATGGGCTATGGCTCCATAATACATATTGGATACCATTAAATAATATTAAATTAGAGGACATTAGACTTGCCATAGTGACTTTATTTAATAGTACGTTAGTTTTCAAATGCTTCCAATATTTTTGACTAACCTTAAAGAGGCAATCCAAGCGTTTAAAAAAAAAATGAATACAGGATTAATTTCAGCTCCTGGGACCCGCTGCTTCTGAAAATACTTACCTCCATAGTGGGTGTTGGTAGACAGTCTAGGGTTCACTATATGGCTGCTTTTCGAAGCTCCTGTGACATCATCCGGTGCGGCTTCCTATTGGCCTGTGTGACCGGGCGCTTTTAATGGCAGAAAACTGCAGGAGATACCAGCACCCACTTCAGCCGTAAGTATCTGTGGAAGCAGGGGGTCACCGGAGCAGAAATTAACGGGGTTCAGCTCCGGAGATACCCTGTTTCAAACCTGTATTTAAAAAAACTGAAAAGAAAAAAAAAAACGGCTTGTGTTGCGCCTGTAAAGAAAGATTTCATAAGCACGTGTATTTGCTAGAATGTGTGGGCAAAGAATGACCATCGCAGCTTTGTCCCTGATGTAACAGGACAGCAGTGCGGATCCGACGCAGCACACAGCAAAAGCGACAAAATGTTTCAAAAGTATAGCCGGCTCAGAGTATATTCCTAAAAAAATAAATGTGTACATTGATGAAAAATCGCTTTATGAAGGAGCCAGGGTTCTAAAGAGCAACAGTAACATGGTGTAGCCTGTATTATTCCATGTATTTTCTACAAAAAAACACTAATATAGCATTTTCTTTTCTCCTTTATTACTTCGTATTACTCTGTACATGCCCTGCTTTGTATTATTTAACAGCAAATCTTACAGATGTCAGTTTTGTCTTGTTCCAAAGCAGCAGGGACAATAAGTTCCAGCTGACCTCAGTACAATGAATCTTGTAGAAGCACAATATGTATTTTACACTGGCGGTGAAAAGCCTACGTGTAATTGAGAGAGAGAGAGAAATGTCACTGTAGCATTTTTGTTGACACTGCACTATCTGTTCATAAAAAGGAAACCACTACCTTGCAAACACAACTAAGCAGCAGGATATACACACTAATAACTAAAAATGACCTTTTCTGTGAAAAGGATAGTATTGGAAAATGAGGCACTAATGGGGATATTTGGCAACATCTCAGGAGTGAAGCACATGCAAAATATATATAATGTATTATTTTAGCTTTTTGACCAGTTATGTAAGTAGCAGCATCAAATATTGATCAATAGTGTGTAGCAGGATCTAAACATCTAAAAATGTGTGTTTTTCAAAGCAAAAAATGACAAGTAGCATTTGATCATTGCTATTCCATGAGGCTAGTGTCAAATGTCACTTGGAAATAATGGGATCCATTATTATTTCGATTTTTAATTACATTTTATTTAACAGTCTTTAAATAAACCCTCCAAAAAAAATAATGAAAAAAAGAAGGAACATGAACCAAATGTGTGAAATGAAAGTACTCGCCCTTTCTATAACCCTCCTGCATATTTTTTTTGTTTTTAAATCTTAAAGCTATTTCTATTTCCCAATCACTTACATTTTACACTTTCCCACACATACAAAAACTGCCAAGACAAACAGAGATTGGAGAAATTAGGAAAAGCAAAAGTGGTTGTGTTTCATAAAATCTTTATTGTTTTTTTAAGAATGTGTGAAACTGGTGTTTAAACGTTGACGTTTATTAGGGACCTCATACTAAATGTCATGATAAGATGTGCTTCTTATTTATTTAATCTTCACATCTATTTTATAATAACCACAGCAGTGCCTGCATCTCTCGGGTTCTTTGAAGGATAATGCTGATCCAATAATGAAACGGTTAAACTACTCACTACAACACTTTTTACCTGTTTTGCGGTTTTGTTTTTGCATCTGGTATTAGGTAAAGTCAAACTTTAAGGGGGAGATTTATCATAGCAAATTTGGTGCAAAATGGACGTAAATTGAGTTGTTTTCATCTCTTCGCATCAGGGTATCAAGGTATTTAAAACCAGAGACAGCACATAAAACACAGACAAAGCTCAATTTTTTCACATCCAGTGAAAATCATACACGGTACAGTGCCTAAATATACATGTATAAATATCTATTAAGTAAAATGGTCTTTTAGTTTGACATTTTTGGCCAAAATTGTTGTAAGCCCCTGAGCCAACGGCACGGCAGACCACAATTCAGGGGTCCCTAACGCTAATATAAATTCTTAATAACCTGTGTAATAACAAGGTATTTGTTCCATGTTTTGTGTCATTTGCGTCACCTCCGCGCACTTTAATTACGAGGATAAATGTTTTCTCTGATACTTTATCTTTTCTTATGTATAGTTTGCAACTATACCATTTCAAGCTTATGTTATTACGGAGATATTTTTATTGTGCTTACCTAACAGTTTCAGACCCTAAATTGCCCCCAATAAAAGCTGTAAGGGCTGTATGTTCTGTAATACTTATTATTGTTTTCACAGTTTAGCAGATCTGCTGAACATACAGATGTAGCAAGACTCGCTGTCCCTGGTACCGCGGTGCCTGGGACAGTGTCTGCCGCGATCGAGCTGCATGGGGTCTGTGCTTCTGAATGGGACCCACCGCAGCGTTAATCTTCTGGTGCCACGACCACCACAGCCGCGGGTGGTAGTGGCACCGAAGTACACAGGGGCCTATGCAATAAGTGTTCATAAGCCACTTATCGAGCACTTATCGGCCAAAATGCCTACTGCGATTCTGTAAGCGTCGGTAAGTGGGCGATAAAGGAATGAATTGCCAAAAGTTTCAGCCATCAAAAAAAGTTCGTCGGAGGACATACACTCCAGAGGGCTCTGTTTCAGAGTTCCCTATGCTGAGGGTCTATACAAAGGCTCTTGTCAGAGAGAGAAGAATCTTCATAGTGAGAATGTGAGTGAGACCGATACGTCCACTTTGTAGATCGAACTATTGTCTTACTGGCTACACCATTATTTGTATTTGTATTTTTTCATATATTCCTACACGTGATCCACCAGCGCTCCCCTTACCTGGAAAACTGTGGACGGACGTTCACCAGAGGTACGCAATTAGGCGGCTTTATAATGTGAAATTATAATAAGGCTTTATTGTGCCTTTTCCTTTTTATCAGGAAAACATCCAAACAAGGGGGGGGAACAAAGCATCCATTCACTTGGGAGTATTTCTAGTGAAACACCTTGCAATAATTTACATCTCCCTTAGTCAAGCAGTTCTCGCAGCCCCAAAACATATAACATGAAATAAGCAGATATAAGCAGTCTCTTAAGAATAAAAGTATTATCTGTTTCTTGGAGGGAAAATCTCACTTCCTGGTTCAGCTTCAGGTGTAGTAGTTTTCCCTGTGTCTTGAAAATCAGCTGTGGTGTGCAGAGCTCAAGACCGGTCAGCTCCGGAGATGGGTGTTCTTTTAGTCAGTCTCTCCTGTGAGACTCAAAAACACTGCTCTGTCTCCAAAGGTCAGCTCACACATGAGCAAAGGAGAGTTCTCACTTCCTGTCTCAAAGGCAGGCTTTTTGTAAACAATCTAATCAGGCAGGTGATGTTTAGTAATTAACTACCACACTGCTAGATTAAAGGAACATTACTGAACAGGGATAAGTCCCCTGTTACAAAGACGATGTACAACATTTCTGGACAAAGAGAACAGTCCAACTAAAGGGTGTAGAGCAGCTAATTTTTATTTATACTTCACTTTAAAAACATTTTCTTTCCACGTATTGTGGTGATGGTTTATTTGTGCACTGAATGATTTGAGGTATTATTGTTATATATTGTACATTGTTTTTGGGTGATACACATTTTGTATGTTTGATTCACTCCACATAGTTTAAGTCACATATATATAGAAGCGCCTGGTCTAATTTCTTTTCTCTTGTACCCATGGGGACCACCTGAGGACTACCGGACACCCGCAGGGACCACCTGTGGGGACCACCCGAGGGCCCCCAAACACCCGTGGGGACCAGCCGAGGGCCCAAGTCACCCACAGGGACCACCTGAGGACTCCCGGGGGCCCGCGGTCTCTGGTATCAATCAGGTGGGGGTAATGGAGGTGGGTATTAGTGTTGTGTTTTAATGTTTATTGTGGGTAACAGCTGCTTTAATATAAAATGTAATACTAGTGTAGATGAGCAGGGGGTCTCTGGAGCAGAACCGCATTGATTTAAGGTCCGGCACCCTTGGCTTCCCGAGATACAGGCCAGATCTGGGGTGCCGGTATCTCCCATGCATTTCAATATCCCGTCAAGTGACTGTGGGAATAGAATTCATAGGAGATACCGGCACCCCATAACGGGGCCAGGATCTGGGGAAGCAGGGGATCCTCTGACCTGAAATAACGCGGTTCTGCTCCGAAGACCCCCTGTTCATCTACACTAGTATTACATTTTATATTTAAAAAAATTGATCACTGGCGAGATTTGAGCAGGGAGAGGCGGCTCTCTCTGCAGCTGAAAGAAATCGCAGGGTTTGGCCTTTCAGAGAGGTGATCATCACGTCGCCGGCTACACGCCCGTTTTGGGAATTTTGCTATCATAGGTAATCGAGGCTTTCTGAATACTGTGATAACAACGCTCAGAAAACTGTTGAATTAAATGGCCTGGCAATTTTTTATGAACGCTTATATCATGGGCCCCTTAGTCTTGCCACATCTGTACCTTAGAAGAAGGGGGTACAATGTGCGCTAACCCTGGACTCTCCCAAACGATTTTGTTTATCCCTTTGCTGCTCCTATTCTCCCACGATAAATGGAGTCAATCCAAGCAAAAAACACAAAAAAGGTTACAAAAGAGAAAACAAAACAGAAAAACAAACAAAAAAGAAATTCCTATTTAAAGATGTTTGCGGTATCATCTTTTTAAGGGCACTTGGGCCCAAAATGTTTTTGATGCTTTTGCCTTTCGAAATGCAATTTTGTGCTTAGCTGCAATCATATCATTTAAAATGGGGTCCATCTGCAGGAACCCTCAATGTTTTCGCAAAATCTTTCTTATTTTTGCCTCCTGTTTGCAGTACCCTGTGAGAAATAACGGTGTATCCCCAAACTCTTTCATCATCACATTTGATTTCTGCTTTTTAGGAATTAGCAATTGGTGTCTGGGATAATCTTTACTTTTGCGTATAGATTTATTTACAAGCAAATCATCATAGCCCTTATCTGATAAAACTCTTTGCTCAAACTACAGACTGTTCTTCAAAGTCTAATACCTGAGAGCAATTTCTTCGAACTCGTAACATTTGGCCATAAGGAATGTTATTCAGCCACTGGTTAGAGGGATTGCTCCGATAATCCAGGTATGAGTTTACATCAACTTGTTTAAAGTAAGTTTTAGTGACTATATGATTGTTCACAATTTTCAAGTTGAGGTCCAAGAAAATAATCTCATTGTTGTAATTTTCGCCACTAAATATGAGATTTCTGTCATCATTATGTAGATAACCAATAAAGCTATTCAGATTTTCCAAAGTATCTCCCAAACAATTAAAATATCATCTATGTACCTCCGATAATACTTTAAATGTCTGCTGTATGGATTTGGGTTCCAGATGTTATCTAGCTCCCATTTCCCCATGAAAAGTCCTGCATAATGCGGGGCAAAATGGGTCCCCTGGGCCGTCCCAGTTGTCTGAAGATAGAAGTGACCCTCAAACAAAAAATAATTGTGATGTAATATAAAATGAATACTATCAATTAAAAATTGTTGTTGTGTGATAGATAAACTGTTATTTTCATGTAAAAAATGTGCAACGGCCGAAATACCTTGTGCATGGTGTATACAAGCGTATAAGGATGAAACATCCAAAGTCACCCCAAGATAGTTATTTCCCAAGTGATTGTTTGTAATGAATTCAAAACATCTGTGCTATCCCATAAGTAAGAAGGAAGTGCTGCTGTGAGTGGTGCTAAAATGTATCTACATAATGTGATCAACTAGAAGTGATAGATTCTATCCCAAACACAATGGGACGGCCAGGGGGATCCACCAAGGTTTTATGTATCTTGGGGATATGGTACCACTGGGACGGCCATGGGGACCCGTTTTGCCCCGAATTATTCAAGACTTTTCATGGGAGCTAGATTACATCTAGAACCCAAATCCATACAGCAGACATTTAAAGTATTATCGGAGGTACATAGAGGTACATAGATGATATTTTAATTGTTTGGGAGATACTTTGGAAAATCTGAATAGCTTTATTGGTTATCTACATAATAATGACAGAAATATAATATTTAGTGCCGAAAATGACAACAATGAGATTATTTTCTTGGACCTCAACTTGAAAATTGTGAACAATCATATAGTCACTAAAACTTACTTTAAACAAGTTGGTGTAAACTCATACCTGGATTATCGGAGCAATCACTCTAACCAGTAGCTGAATAACATTCCTTATGGCCAAATGTTACGAGTTCAAAGAAATTTTAGTTTAGTTTTAATTTTAGAGTTTTTTTAGATATGGGCAATGATGATTTATTTGCTTGTAAAAAAATCTACACACAAAAGTAAAGATTATCCCAGACAACAATTGCTAATTCCCAAAAAGCAGAAATCAAATGTGATAATGAAAGAGTTTGGGGATATACCGTTATTTATCACAGGTAATTCAAACAGGAGGCAAAAATAAGAAAGATTTTGCAAAAACATTGGGGTGTCCCGTTTTAAATAATACGATTGCAATTAAGCCCAAAATTGCATTTAGAAAAGCACGAAGCATCAAAAACATTTTGGGCTCAAGTGCCCTTAAAAAGATGATACCGCAAACATCTTTAAATGGGAATTTCTTATGCAAACCAGTAGGGAATTACATATGTGGCAAGTGTGTCATGTGTAAGTACGACACGTGACAAAAGTATATGCAATATTAAAACTGGCAAAGTACACACAATTACACCATTTACTAATTGTTTAAGAACATTTGTTGTGTATATTATTGACTGTCCGTGCCATTTATGATATGTTGGAAAAACAACGAGACGACTGAAAAGAAGAATTGGTGAACACGTGAATGGGATTAAAAATGCCCAACACAATATGGATAAAGGTAAAAAGTTACGTAACTTGGCGCAGCATATTTTTTAACCCATCACGAGGGTAAACCAGATGGATTGCACTTTAGAGGGATTGAAATTTTTCCACGAGATCCTAGAAGAGGGGATAGGGACAACTTCCTCCTCCAAAAAGAACAATTTTGGATCTGTACCATTGGTACGAAAGCACCAGGAGGTTTAAATGAACTTATAGAATTAGTTCCATTCCTGAAATAATATCTGCCTTTAGTATATCCATATATGGACGATCGTCTGTTCTAAGTGGTTGATGTTTTTCTTCATACATGGCTTTCTCTTGTGTTATTTCTCTTTGTCAATAACTAACCAGAATAGAGCCAATTGCAGTGCTGCCTTTTGTTTACATTATCTAGCATTAGGAATGTGCACATATATATGTTGGTAATTGGCTCTTCCTGAGGCTATGTGTATTTATTATGCTTATGCATATACTTATGGGAGACATGTTGCTTAGTTGCCCAGTATTAACAATGTTTGTAGATCTATAGATGTATGTTTTAACAAGGCTAATATGCTTGTATATTTAATATAGTGATTTGTTTGTTTTAAACATATATATTTTTTCTGGCATTCATTTTTCATTGTTTATTTAGGATTTATTATTCATTCTTTGTTGTTTGGTTTGTTATTGTTGTTATTTTTGGTCAATGTTTGTAATTCATGGTTTTATGTATTCATTTTCTTTAATGTTTCATCATTATGTTAAGCATATTAGTATGCTGATTGGATCACTCATTTAGAACCACTTGATACGATCCTGATTGGTGAATAGGGAATATCCAGTCACTATTTAAATATGCAACAGCGTCTCTATGGCCAAACCACTGATGAAGCACCATTTAGGCGTGAAAAGCGTTGAGGACATAATGCAGCGATACGAGATCATGACGACGATACCCAGAAGCTGCCGTTCCCACCTCCAAGAGGACGCTAATCCCAAAGATAAGCTTTGCACTTAGAACTGTCGTGGATTGAGTTTTTTCCTCTCCCTCTCCTGTCTTTGCTTCCAATTGGGACTGTGAGCTTGTGAGTTGCTGAACTCTTTCAGGTTTTTATTCCTCATGGGGATGGGTGCATTTGAGGAGTGAATGTATAGATCGATGTGATCTTTCCTCTTTCTCTTTTTATTGTAAATTGTCATTTGTGATTTTTATTAAATATTTTTTGCATTATAATTGATTTTGTTTTTTTGTTTTGTTTTCTCTTTTTTGCGCCCTTTTTTGTGTTTTTTTACATCTGTACCTTACATTCTAAAAGTAGATTTACAATTAATATGGTGCAGACGGTGTGTGGCAGAGTGGGTCTTACCATTGTAGTTCCAGCATATGATGCAAAGTAGGACTATTGCTTTTGGGGGAAATATGACAAAAGAAAGAATTAAATCCCCATAACAAATGTGAAGTGACCCACATTAAAATGGTGCAGTTTACTGCAGTATCTATTGGGGTAATGTCAATCAGGAGTATCCTTTTTAGAAAGAAAAATATATTTTTTGACCAAAAGTAATTAATCTATTATTTATAAACGTCACGGCGTATATCCATTATAAGAGAATGTAATGGATGTAAGGGAAAAGCGATCCAATTGCCTGATAGAAATAGATGAACTCAGGCATAAATAGAACTAGGGATTTTTGTATTGTATTGTCACACCCAATAAATGTTTATAAAATAGTTCAGCCTAATGATAACCGGCAGTGTATTTGTAAGGTAAGGGCACACATTATTGTTAGTTTCTTCAAGACTAGCTATATTAACCTTAACACTAGACCACCATTATTTTCAATGCAAGATGGCTATCACATCCATTTTATGTCACAATGAAACCCCAATTTTTCTAAGAATAATTTCAGTATGATTCATGGACAAACATTACATTATTATATGTGCACATCTTGGTCCAAAATGCCTTCACTTGACATGTTATAGCTGTCAAACCAGTTGTATATGTCTAAAATCTACTCAAGGGTTCGCCAAAAATACATTTGTATTTTTAATCTAAAAGGATGCGTTTACTTCTCTAACTTAATCTGCAGAGTATTCAAAGATATTCAGAATAATACAAACGTTATATGATATAGTGCTTTTCCCCCAATGGGACTCAAAGCACTTCAGACTTTTAAACCCACAGTCGCAACCCCGACAAGCTTACAATCTATAGTTTGTTTTGGTGCCTGAGGGACAGGTAGAGAAAGTGACTTCATTTATTTATTTATAAAATGTTTTACCAGGAAATAATACATTTAGAGTTACCTCTCGTTTTTAAGTATGTCCTGGTCACAGAGTTATGATGACAATATATAATTAACCGTTATATTTACCGACATTTCATGGACAGTTAGGGACAATATATGTTACGGGCGTATTTAACAGACAATTAACAGTTACAAACAAGATTAAAATGTGAGACACTTGAAGTCTTGAAAGAACTTAGACTGGTGGCGGCTTGGAGAGTCTCAGGTTGTTACAGTCATGAGGTGCACGGTAAGGGAAGGAGGAGCGGCCGAGTACTTTGTTGAACCTTGGGACCGTGAACAGTCTTCTGGAGTCAGATCTCGGGTGATAAGACCTGTGTGTGGTAGGGGTGAAGAGCTTGTTCAGATTGCCGGGTAGCTTGCTTATAATGTAATTGAAGGCAATACAGGAACTGCCCAAGGAGTTAGCTTCCCTTGGACAAGACTTGCCCAAGGGGAGCCGACCCTTTGATTTAAAGAGGGCTCTTCTGCTTCAAAATGAGTACCTTTAATTTACTGAGCAACTCTCCTAGCTCTCTATCATAATAAATGCAAAGAAGAGAATCACCATAACAGTGTAGATTGTAACTATTATGTGTATAGTGGCAAGTAAAGAGGGATGGTATGATTACTATATATATATATAGTGATGAAGACTGAGGAGATGGCAGTCCACATATGAATAGGATGCAGAGAGGGTTGGGTAATCCACTCCGCTTACCGTGTGGGGGCAGTAGCCATGAGTGTAGCCAATTGAAATGCACCTTTTAAAAGGTGATTTTTAAGATTTGACTTAAAGTTAGTGAGAGGTGGTGCTTGGCGTATACGTAGTGTGATGGAGTTCACCAGGTAAGGGGCAGTGATGGAAAGAGGTTTAAGGTGAGAGAGCAGTAGAGGGGAAAGGGGTGGAAAGAAGACAGTTATGGGTAGAGTACAGGAGACTAGCATGTGTATGACGAGAGATCAAAGCTGATATGTAGGGAGGAACAGATGAGTGGAGAGCCTTGAAGGCAAGGAGGAGAACTTTGTAGGTGATCCAAAATTTGATTGAAGCCAGGAGAGGAATTGAAGGAGATGATCAGGCACTCTGTTGGGAGAAACTGCAATTATTCTAGCAACAGAATTTTGGATTGATTGCAAAGGAGAAAGTTGTGAGTCAGGGAGGCCTGTGAGCAGTAAATTACAATAATCCAGATGGGAGAGGATATGGGCATGCATTCGAGTTTTAGCAGTAGATTGACAGAGGAAAGGGTGGATCTTGGCAATATTACGGAGGAAAAAGCAACAAATTTTAGCCATGCTGTGAATGTGGCAACCTACTTTGGCGGATAGATGGTCATACGGTTTACTGTGATGGAAAAAGGGATATAAAGCCAGATTTAGGGGCTCGGTTTAAGACATATTAAGTTTAAGGTGGCGGAGCACCATCCATGAGGATATAGCCACGAGGCAATCCGAGACTTGGGACTGGATTGCAGGGGTGAGGGTAAGGGTGGATAGATATATCTGGATAGAGATGATGCCTAAAGCCAAAAGAGTTGATGAGATCACCAAGTGGTAGTGTGTAGAGAGAGAAAATTAGAGGTCCTAGAACGAACCCTGGAGTACACCAACAGGCAGACCAACAGGATACGAAGACATGTTACCAACAGAGACCAAAAATGTGCAATAGGGGAGGTCTAATGAGAACCAGGATAGAGCTTGGTTGCGGATACCAAGAGAGTGTAGAGATGAAGTACTCACATTGTCATCTGTGGGTCATTAGTTGAATATCATAGATTTTTAGTTTTTTGTTTTCCAGCTCCTAGTTCCTATAATCATGACTTTCCTTTATCGTAGTTGATCCCAGCATATATACTCATTGTGAAAATACCTTCTGGCACGCGTCCAGATTCCACCTTATTTAACCTTCATAGCATGACCCCTTGTTCCAGGAAAACTTTTTCTCTTGAAAATACTTTCCCTTGTGGACCTTATACTCCTGAGGCATTTGAAAGTCTCTACTTTATTGCCTATCACGAGCCTTTCCACTGCAAATATAATATGAAAACCAGAATGGCAATTTTACTGTTTATGGGCTTTCTGGGGGAAAAACTCTACTGAAGTTCTCCAGTTCAGGCTGTAAAACAGATCGGATGTGAAATGCTTGTGACACACTTTGAGTCAAGGAAACAGCTTAATAAACATGCAGCCACAAATATATATATAATATATATATATATATATATATATAATATAAAAAACATTATTATATTACGGTCCCACTACAGTAAATGCAGTGAATTTATAAAAACTTTGCTCTGATAACTGCATCTTTGTAACTACTTATGCATTCATTCCTTATTTAGGTAAGAGCCCTTATCTAGCCCCAAACAAAATCAGCGTGTATGGTATATTCCATGATAATTGCTATTGGATTTTTTTTTTGCAGTCATGCTTTCAGGCATACATTTGCAAAGCTATTAAACATATATTCAATTATTTAATAACTGCACACGCATAGTAGAATACGTGCTACATGGGGTGTGTGTTTTCGACCTCTACTGCGTTCTGGGTCTATTCTAAAAGGAATAGCAAAAGAAACAAAAAACGGGAAAAACTATAACCAATGTAATATTACATTGACATTAACATGAATTAAATACATAAATACTTCTTCCTATGTACATACATGCCTGCATTATTTCTTCTTTTATATTCTAAGTAACTCTTTCAGTGGCCACTGAACCAACAACACATTGGGTTTTTTTTTTTTTATGTTTGATTGAATAACTCAAAGGCTTCCAAAGCAGCACAAATGTCCTCCAATTCTAATAGCCAAGAGACGGCAGAAGTGATAGTGACAACATTCACCTCAAACATGAAACAAACATGAATCTGTAATAAGTAGAATCTTTATATACTTTTATATATACTTTTAAAGGTACCACAACCTTTTTAGACCATTTTTAATATATATTTTTTCCGATGCATAGAATGTGATTCATTATAGCTGTATTATGAATGTATGCTATGCCTGAGGCCAGTTTAAGTACACAAAAACCTTTGCCTACTTGATCACTTTAGATTGAAAATCCCTAAAATATTGAGCGGTTTTGTGGACATAATGCTCCTGACTTGTTTTTTGTATATATATTTCCAGTGATTGCTGCAGGGAAAAAAAATCTGCTATAGGTTCAGGGAACAGATGGTCCTATTCACATTGTTTACTCTTTGTAACCCAGCTTCATTATACAATCTCATCGAACATTCAATCTCAAATAGTAAAGCTCCTTGCCCATATTACATGAGTGCAGAGGCAAAATGTAATGCATAGGGATGACAAAGCCCGCTCCTTGAACAGAACCATCAGCATTTGATTGACAAACTTACTCAAGAGGGCAGATTTCAAGTAAATGTGTTTTACTCCATTTATTCCTGTCTTTAACTTTAATCACATATGGTAACACAAAGCCATTATTTCTTCCTTCTGTACTGGAGCAGAGAAAATCATTTGAGAACAAGTGCTCTGATTCGCAATACTTACCCCAACAATGTATTTGGAATAGTTACGTTAGTGAAGGCAAATGTACATTCATATTCTCATATTAGTTTTACAAAGCATTGATGCATCCAGTTCTTAGCAAATGTTGTACTTGCAGGCAATACAAATGAGATCTGACAATTATATTGTGCTGCATGCTAGCATCGTAGAAATCGCAATAATTGGTACTCTTAACAAAGTTTGCTAGTGACTATGATGGTGTATACAATGTGGACAAAATATACAAGAACCCAATATTATTAGGGCATTTCTTGATGAAAGAATGCCACAATAGTGTAGCATTATTATCTGCTGGAAGAATAATGGGAAATGATGGACAGTTTCCATAGCAATGAGCTACTGTAGGGTTATTGCTATCTCCTAGCTGTATCAAGTGCAGAGCAATAAGGATGGTTTTATGATATGGTAAGTTGGGCAAACTGCTAAAAAGAATATTTTTTTACCGTCTGTGTTCATTTTATCAATCACTTTGTTTTACCATTAATGGGAAGGGAAGTCTGGGAGATATACAGGCCTGGTACTGGGATGGGTGCTCAACTCAAGTCCTCAGACCCCCCCCCCCCCCCTCCATCCCCCCAACAGGTCAGGTTTTCAGGATATCCCTGCTTCAGCACAGGTGGTTTACTCAGTCCCTGCTTCAGCACAGGTGTCTCAATCAGAGACACTGGGCCTCATGCAGTAAGCGCGCGTTAAGCTGTTTATCGCCATTTTTTCTGCAAATTTGCTCTCCCGATTCAGTAAGCGCCGATAAGTGGGAATTATCGGCAAGTTTTGTTGCCGACAAAAACTTATCGGGAGCCGGGTGCCGATAAGCCACTTATCAGCACTTTTTGAACTTGGCTGAATTCAAGTAGCCCCGATCAGCTTTTCGCTGCTGATCGGCACTCCAGAATGGAGAGTTTTTCGGCAATCCAGCCCACCAACTAAAGTTGGCAAGTTGGTGGAGGAGAAGCATTGGCAAGGGCGACACTTAAAAAAAATAAGCCTGTCTGTGATTGATGCCGGGGGTTTCCGGAGCTGATACCAGCACCGGAGGCTCCCAGCATGCATCTGAGGCAGGAAAAATGCATGTAAAGCCCACTTCATTACCTTAGCGGCTAACCGCTAAGGCAATGAAGGGGTTAACCCACCATGCCAGCTTTATTGTGGGTAGCGGGAGTGGGTGAAGGGGGTATTTGGCCCTTGTTGTTTGTTTAGGGCTTGCGGGGGGGTTGCGGGTGCACTTAACCCCTTCACGACCATAGCAGTTAATACCGCTACGGTGATGAAGGGGATAAGGCCTTCCGCTACCCACCCACAAGCCCTAAACAACCACCATTGTGGCTAATACCCCCTTCACCCACACCCGCTACCCACAATAAAAAATAATCACACATAGCAGCCCTACACTAAATAAATAAATAAATATATCTAAATAAATAAATGAATAAATGAATATAAATATATATATATATATATATATATATATATATATATATATATATATATATATATATATATATATATAACCCCAACAACCCCTATAACCTCTAACATACACATATATGCACATCAATGATACTATAGGCCGGCAGGGGCCCTCGGGTGTTACCCGCAGGCCTGCAGTACCAATTATGTGCCCCCCAAATTAATGTCAAAACACATACATACTTATAAAGAAACTCCCCCCCCCCTTTAACACACACAGTATAGTAATGACCACAATTACTATTATCCACAAATGGATAATAGTGAATGTGCCCATTTTAAATACATAAACACCAATCAATACATTTAATACATAGAGTACTCACCCATGTCCGGCTGCCACGATGAAGGCCATCCTCCTCTTCATCCTGCCCATGCCCCCTCCGCTGCTGCAAAACAGACACAAGAATGAAAACATCCAATGTAACGTCCCCTAACCCCTTAATCACCATAGCGGTTATTAACCGCTACAGTCATTAAGGGGTTCACCCACCCTCACCCACCACTCGGGACGCCTACATACCCTCCCACACTAACCCCCCACCCCGTGAGGCCTAACCACCCTCACCCACTACCCACAAGGGAGGCCTACCCACATACCGTTGGGGAAAATCCCCCCCCCCCCACCCCCAGTACCCACAATAAAAACAATACACAGCCCCACAATAAGCATTATTCTATTTATTAAATACATTACCCACCCCCTGTGCCCCCCCATAAATACATGATTTATCCTTTTACAAACAGGGTTCATAACACAGCCCCACGCGAGTCCCCGGCGGGCTGGCGGGGCACCTGACAGACCTACAGGGTACCAGCAGCTCATTTCAAACAGGTTCTGGAGGCCTGTTGGTGGGTCCCGCCAAGCACCATGGCCCCCAGGTGGTCTCCTTGGGTCACCGTGGGCCACAATTGGGTCCCCACGGTAGGCCCGCGGATGTCTGGGAGCCCAGGGTCAGACCCACAGGTGTCTGCGGGGCCTCGGGTGGTTCCCACGGGGGTCTGGGGAACTCACGAGTGCTCACTACGGGTCCGCGGTGCCCCCACGGATGTGGAACCACCGCTTCATCCCCGCACCTATGCGTCCGCGGTGCCCCCACGGATGTGGGACCACCGCTTCATCCCCGCAGACTACGGGTCCGCGGTGCCCCCACAGATGTGAGGCTACCGCTTCATCCCCGCAGGTGTCACCCGTGGAATCACCAGCCTGATACCCGTGAGATACCCGAGGAGACCGCAGGTGGTCTCCAGAGGTCTCACGCAGATCCACGGAACAAACCCTGAATGTAAAACAAATAAACCTGGCCTATACATTCAATACATACACCCCCCCCCCAACACCTACAGTACAATAATGTGCAAAATAACTATTATCCAGATAGGGATAATAGATTATTTGCCCATTATTCAACACATTAACTAGCATATTCAAATAAATAAAGTACTACTGACCTCATCAATAAGAAGCCCCCGTCGCCAGCAACATCCTGGTCTTTCGTTGCCCACAAAATACATAGCCAATACAAAGCCAATACATTGCAATTACATTTAGATATCAACTAACCCCTTAAAAACCTTATCGGATAATAAACGCAAAGGTAATTAAGGGGTTAAGTCACACTGGCTCGATACCCACCCTTCACATATTCATTTGTACAGTGGCTTCATCATGCAACTATATATATATATATATATATACAGAGAGAGAGAGAGAGAGAGAGAGAGAGAGAGAGAGAGAGAGATACACACACATGATGAACCAATATACAAATAAATGTAGAAGGGTTATCAAAAACATGCAGTACTCCAAATAACACTTCTCCATACTACAATACACTACAATAAAATCAATTTCCTTTAATAATCTGATCTGATCTTACAATCAAAATCCTCAAATGCCAATCAAAAACCTCAAATGACAGTCAAAACATTGCATTTACATTGTATATATGATGCATACAATCTATGCACCATATACATTCTGCAAATGAATGTTAACAATAACATTCAAAACAAAATACCAATACCTCCAAACAAGTATACTATTTTAACCAATCCAGTAAACATAAATCAATTAGCATTCATTAATGACATCCCTGAACAATTTACATTCCATCCCTAACAATTAAACAATTAACTAATTCAAGCGTTGAACAGAACAATTTATCCTGTGAAAAAATATAAGTACCAACAAGAATAAAATATAGAAAAGCAAGCCTCACCCTGACCTAAAGTACACCATACAATAGCAACAATTACATCTATCTAATTTTAAAATACATTATACACATATTTAAGCATAGCAGCATAGCCAAAATAATTTAAAACACAGCAAAGCAAGCTTATAAAACAACATCATTTCTTACCCTGTATGTATATATCGATCTAGACATACATACATACATACATACAGTGGCAAGAAATGATATACCAAAAATAAATCAATACACATGTTAAAAAAGCTTTTAAAAAAATTAACAAGTTAAATAAAATACATTTCTTTTGTTCACTTACCATTACTTGACCCACTCACTGACTCCCGTTGAACAGCTTTCTCTCGAACTAATCCCCGCACAGGAACCCATAAAATAAAAAAACATAAAATAATAAACATTCAAATAAAAATCCAACACAATCCACGGGTCTTCTATTTGTAATCCATCTTCATCTGTATTCTTCTTTCTTCTATCTGCTGCTCTCTTCCGGGGTCTTCTTGTCTTCTACGGCCACGCCCTGGCCTTCTTCTTCTGTAGGAGGTCCTTCCTCCTCGGCGTCTTGCTTCAAAATGAGACGACATAGGCTTTTAAAGGCCTATGACGTCACATTTTCGTCATGGTTCCCAGGTGAAAACCATGTGTTTTGGCCGAGAAAAAAAAAATGATGACGTCACTTAAAGGCAATGAAAGCACAGCCAATCAGAATGGCTTCAATTGCTTCAATTGCATTTAAGATGACGTCATTAAAAGAAACATGGCCATCCTCACATGGTACGGTAGCCAATCAGAGCGTGGGAACTCCATCCCAACTCTGCTTTGCTCTAGTACAATGTATTTGTTTTACATTCAGGGTTTGTTCCGTGGTTCTGCGTGAGACCTCTGGAGACCACCTGCGGTCTCCTCGGGTATCTCACGGGTATCAGGCTGGTGGTTCCACGGGTGACACCTGTGGGGATGAAGCGGTAGCCTCACATCTGTGGGGGCACCGCAGACCCGTAGTCTGCGGGGATGAAGCGGTGGTCCCACATCTGTGGGGGCACCGCTTACCCATAGGTGCGGGGATGAAGCGGTGGTCCCACATCCGTGGGGGCACCGCGGACCCGTAGTGAGCACTCGTGAGTTCCCCAGACCCCCGTGGGAACCACCCGAGGCCCCGCAGACACCTGTGGGTCTGACCCGGGGCTCCCAGACATCCGCGGGCCTACCGTGGGGACCCAATTGTGGCCCATGGTGACCCAAGGAGACCACCTGGGGGCCATGGCGCTTGGCGGGACCCACCAACAGGCCTCCAGAACCTGTTTGAAACGAGCTGCTAGTACCCTGTAGGTCTGTCAGGTGCCCCGCCAGCCCGCTGGGGACTCGCGTGGGGCTGTGTTATGAACCCTGTTTGTAAAAGGATAAATCATGTATTTATGGGGGGGCACAGGGGGTGGGTAATGTATTTAATAAATAGAATGATGCTTATTGTGGGGCTGTGTATTGTTTTTATTGTGGGTACTGGGGGGGGAGTATTTTCCCCAACGGTATGTGGGTAGGCCTCCCTTGTGGGTAGTGGGTGAGGGTGGTTAGGCCTCACGGGGTGGGGGGGTTAGCGTGGGAGGGTATGTAGGCGTCCCGAGTGGTGGGTGAGGGTGGGTTAACCCCTTAATGACTGTAGCGGTTAATAACCGCTATGGTGATTAAGGGGTTAGGGGACATTACATTGGATGTTTTCATTCTTGTGTCTGTTTTGCAGCAGCGGAGGGGGCATGGGCAGGATGAAGATGAGAATGGCCTTCATCGTGGCAGCCGGAAATTGGTGAGTGCTATATGTATTTATTGTATTTATTGTTGTTTATGTATTTTAAATACACAGGGGGTGTATGTTGTTTATTGCAATGTTTATTGGGGGCAAATGTCCCCAATAAACATGCTATTCTGCCTTAACCCCTTCATTGCCTTAGCGGCTATACGCTATGGTAATGAAGCAGCATTTATGTATTTTAATAATATTGTGCGGAAGCAGGGGGTCCCCTGAGCTGAACCGCATTGATTTGTGGCTCTGAGACCCCCTGATTCCCAAGTTACAGGCCCCGGTTTGGGGCATCGATTACAGTGTCGCCGCCATATTTATAGTGGACACGGCGCGAATGGGACGCTATAAAGATGGCGGCGACACTGCCACCCGATGACACATACCGGGGCCTGTAACTCGGGAAGCAGGGGGTCCCTGGTCCACAAAGCAATGCGGTTCAGCTCAGGGGACCCCCTGCTCAATGTACACTATTATTAAAAATACATTCATGCTGCTTCGTTACCGTAGCACATAGCCGCAAAGGTACGAACGAGTGTTTATTGATATGTGTATTTTACTCATAGTGTAGATGTGCAGAGGGTCTCCGGAGCTGAACCGCTTTGGTTTTAGGTCCGGGGACCCCCTGCTTCCCGAGATACAGGCCCCTTTAGGGGGGTGCCGGTATCCCTCTGCTTTGTTTACATTCCGCGGTCACGTGATCGGGACCTTTAAATGCAGAGGGATACCGGCACCTCATAAAGGGGCATGTATCTCGGGAAGCAGGGGGTCCCCGGACTTGAAACCAATGCGGTTCAGCTCCGAGACCCCCTGCACATGTACACTATCAGTAAAAGTTGTTTATAAATACTTTATATTTTGCCGATGTTTGCGCTGAGAGCGGCTGGTCTCTCTCTGCTGCAAACACCTATCGGCAGAAAAGGCCTATTGGCAGGTTATCGGGGGCCAGGCTGTTTCGGCACAGGCTCATCGGCAGTTTTGCTTTCGCAGTGATTCGGCAGGGATCGGCATGGATTCGGCCCTTACTGAATACTGCGAGGGCAAATCGCCAAAATAAGGCCTATCGGCGACCCTTGGCGATTGCACTTTTTCGGCGCTTACTGCATAGAGCCCACTGTCTTCGACTGAGCCTCTGATTGAGAAGCTGGAATATCCTGAAAACCTGACCTGTTTGGAGGGGGGTGGGGTTTGAGGACTGGATTTGAGCACCCCTGCTCTAGCCAACATAAACATTAAAAGGACAATTCTCCAAACCTCTCTTTCCCTATCCAACCCTCTATATATAAAATAATGAGGAAGATTTGCTCACCTCCGTTACGGGTTAATTCTCTGCGGTCCCGCAATCACTTTCATTGACCAAAATGGCCTTATGGCATAACACCATTTAGTAAACATGGCCTTCTATGTATTACAATGTTTTTTATTGTATTTTGTGCAGTTTGCCTATTTGGGACTAAATTCACCAAAAAAAAATCTTAATCATATTTTTAAATGAATCAATAAATTTATAGAAATGGTAGAAAAGATAATACATACATGTCTGGGTACTAAAATAATTCTTATTAGGACTTCTACTTCAAATATCTTCCCGGATTAAAAGAATACATTTAGTGGCATCAAATAAAAAGTATAACCATTTCCGTTGAAAAATATTACTCCCAGAAAATCTAATTATCCTCGTAATAATCCCAACAGATGCTCTCTATACCTTGTATTGTATTCTAATTTTGACCTTTTAACCTTTGACGCCATTTAACTGCACATTGACCACATGGTCTAGAGCTTTTCCTAGGCCTAGTTATGAGATATTATTGACTCAGAATGTATTAATATTTAATATTCACATTTCAAAAATGGGGAAGAAAAGCCATTACAGTCTAACAATAAAAAGGCCATTCTGTTATTGATCATGATTGAGTATGATTGTGGAACATTCTTTTTTTTTTTTTTTTTTTTTACCGGGGGTGTCATCCGTTTTTTTTAAGATGTATTTTTAATAAAACTAGACAACATTTGGTGAGATCATATATTTGAGGAATCCAAACCATTGTCCACCACAAAATGCCATATAAAAAATTGTGTGCTCTCATATCTGTGCTAGAAGAATCACAATAGTGGAGCTTTATTTTATTATTATTATTATATGTTAAAATAGTAATTCCGCTTGCTAGTATTTTTTTTTACATAGTTTGAACCAGGGGTTACTCTGGAGTTCACAACGCTATATTTTGGCAGCGGGAACTCCCTTAATTTCCTAAATACTTACCAGCTTATTTGCTGGCGTCTCCCTCCTTGCTAAAGAAATAAAAATGGCCACCAAATCGGGGGGGGGGTGACATTGGGGCTACCGATTGGACGACCCTTTAAATATCCAGGTAGTAACACCGGGAACTAAATCAGTGAGTATTTTCGGAGCTGGGGGTGTCCCGGAGCTAAACGGTCGGCTCCAGAATGAAAAAAAATCAATGGAAGAATGGATTATTGCTTTAAACAACTTTTTTTTAGCTAAGCCAAGAAATCCCAATACAGTGAATAATTTTTTCCTGTTTATGTTCTTTCTTTCTCTCCATCTTTGGTTTTATATGTTGTACATCAGGCATGGCCAACTGCAGTCCTCAAGGGCTACCAACAGGTCAGGTTTTTAGGATATCCCTGCTTCAGGACAGGTGGGTCAATCAGTGGCTCAGTCAAAGTCTGAGCCACTGGTTGAGCCACCTGTGTTGAAACTGGGACTGATTGAGCCAGCAGTGCTGAAGCAGGGATATCCTGAAAACCTGACCTGTTGGTAGCCCTTGAGGACTGGAGTTGGCTACCCCTGTAGTACACCAATGCTTTTTTGGTAGGTTAATAAAAAAGTGCTGGAACGCTAAGCAACAAAAAAAAAATGTATTTGTAAATTACAAGAAATATTTCCTGCGTATAATATTTTGAAAATCACTGTATGAAGTTTCTTCTCAATCCCTAAAAAAACTCAGTTCCCATGACTAGCGCCCCCCTTCCCCTGCACCAAAGTTCAAGTTCGATGAGGTAGAAAATAGAAACAGCATTGTAAGTATTGTGAATCACTACTATTTACTATTTATATTCTCTGTTCCTTGTGGCAACACTAAACTAAATGCAAACTGACAAATACACGAGTATTTACAAATGCAGTTCTATTTAATTAGCAGTATTGCTTCAATCAACTCTGTCGCTCCCATCTGCAAGTCTCAGTCAGTCCAATACAACTCTGATTCCAGATGAAAAGATGTTAAGTTACTTTTTAAATGAAGTACAATTTCAACTATCCATATGGAAAACGCAACCCTTTTTGCTGCGAAAGGGGCCTGAAACGCCCCACCTGGCAGTAAAGGTAGCCCCCGTAATCAGGTGGGGGTATCATGAGTAGGGAGTGCAGCTCTCCCCTGCTCCCCCCTTGGCGTGGTGAAAACAGCAGGGAAGTGGTGCATTCACCTTGGGGTGGAGCTCTGGGTTGGATGACCAGATGCCCCGGTTTAGCCGGTAAAGTCCGGTTTTAAGGCCTCTGTCCCGACTTTTTAGGCCACTGTTGCAGTTTTCTATCGGCCCTGGACGCACATGCGTGATCAGCACTTGATGGGCACTCGTGGGCATGCGTGATCGACTGCGTGACATTTGTCCAGGATTTTGCCAGGACAAATATAGCCACCCTATCTCTGGGAGCACGTGTTGCAGCAATGCCAAGAAGAAGGGCTACTTCCTCTCAGGACATTTCAATAGAGGCGGCATGGCAGTGCAGTCCAGGTGTTTGTCTTGGCTGCTGTGGGGGGGCTGCTGTTGCTTCCTTTGCCATTTCCTCCATAATTCCTGTGTTGGAGTTGGTGTAAGCAGATGCAGAACATCGAGCCTGTGGATGTTGACCTGCACAGTCAAGGCGGAGCTTAGGAGGGCCACAGATATCTCCTCAGCATCCCAGTTTGCTGGTACTCTGTAGTCGGCAGTGCTCTCTGCCCCTGGAGCACCTCAGCCCAAGGTGCTGACGCAATAGAGCTGCATTGTGGGGAGGGTGAGGGATTGTTACTAGGGGAAGGGTCTGATTCAGGTGTAGTTTTCCCCATTCACCAAGCACTGAGATGGATGATGGGGGATCTTGCATGGGGGCCTGAGCAGGATAAGCCCTTTTACAGTGACCTTTCTGTTGTTAATTCCCCTTCGATATATCCCTTGGATGGATACTGCAGCTTCTGATTCAGTGGTACCATCTTGCCCATGAAACACGACTCCAGTCAGCACAAACGCATTAGAGAGATAGCTCGCACTTTATCCCAAAAAGGGTTTTACTGTGGCTTTCAGAATTGCTCACTGACCTACTCCCAATATGCATTGTAAGAGAAACGTCAAGCCCACATATACATATGCAGGAGTTGTCAAGGCAAAACTCAAAAAGGAAGTGACGCCTGGCTCAAAGGCTCGCTCATGATGATATCATAGGCATTACTGAAACATGGTGGGATGAAACTCATGACTGGACAGTTAATTTAGAGGGTTATTCCCTTTTTCGGAAGGATTGAACAAATAGAAGGGGAGGTGGAGTATGTTTATATATTAAACCGGATCTAAAACCTATTATATGGGATGATGTTTATGAAGGGAATGATGAAAATGTAGAGATTTTGGGGATAGAAATTAGCAGTGGAGGTAAAAGTATTAAGAAAATGTTTGTGGGAATATGCTATAAACCACCAAATATCAGTGAGATTGAAGAAGCTAAAATACTTTTGCAAAAGGCAAAAGGCATCAAAACTGGGTCATGTTTGCATAATGGGGGATTTTCATTATCCAGACATAGTCTGGGGCAATGAGATTAGCGTTACAACAAAAGGAAACAGGTTTTTGGGGGTGCTTAAAGACAATTATATGACCCAAATTATTGAGGAACCAACCAGGAGAGGGGCAATACTGGATTTGGTCATATCAAACAATGTAAAAGTAATAACAATTATTCAAGTCCTGGAACATTTGGGTAACAGTGATCATAACATGGTCTCATTTGAAATAAATTATCAAAAAATAGATTTCTTTGGTTCAACAAAGACCTTAAACTTTAGTAAGGCAGATTTTAATAAACTGAGGTCTAATCTAGTAGTAATAAAATGGGATGATGTTTTTGCAGGGAAAAATGTAGAAGATAAATGGGCAGTCTTTAAAACATTGTTAGAAAAGCACACTTATCAGTGTATACCCTAGGGTAATAAGTATAAAATAAATAAGTCAAAACCAATGTGGCTAAATAAACAGGTAGGGGAGGAAATGGACAAGAAGAGGAAGGTGTTTAGATTCTTTAAGTCAGAAGGGACGGAGACATCGTATCAGAATTATAAGGAATGTAACAAAAATTGCAAAAGGGCAATCAAATTAGCAAAAATGGATAATGAAAAAAGGATTGCAATAGAAAGTAAGGTCAACCCTAAAAAGTTCTTTAAGTACCTTAATAACAAAATAATGAGAAACGAAAATATAGGACCCTTTCAGTGTGAGATGGGTAGGCAGATTATTGGAGATAAGGAAAAAGCTGAGGTATTAAACAAATTCTTTGCATCTGTGTTTACCAGGGAAGAATCAAGTTCAATAGTAGTGCCGCAGGAGGAAGACACAACCTCCATATTAATGAACAATTGGTTAACTGAGGAAGAAGTTCATAAGCGACTTGAAAAAATTTAAGTAAATAAGGCACCTGGCCCCGATGGCATACATCCAAGAGTTCTCAAGGAGTTAAGCTCAGTAATAGCAAAACCATTATATTTAATATTCAAGGACTCCATTTCCACAGGCTCAGTACCACAAGATTGGCGTAAAGCAGATGTGGTGTCTATATTTAAAAAGGGAGCTAGATCACAACCGGGAAATTACAGACCTTTAGGCTGACTTCAATAGTAGGGAAACTACTTGAAGGTTTAATACGGGATGTAGCCATGTGTAAAATTGGTGTACATATCTCTTTCTCATGCTGCCAGTAAACCTGGTAAGTATGCAGGATTGCCAGCAACAATCATGGAAGTTTGCCCTCAAACCCTGGTGAGGTGTCATATGTCCCAAAGGAAGTGACAACATGCTTTATGTCCACCCTTAGTGAAACAGAGCGTGTTTGTCCTCTGGGGGGTGATATAAGACACAGCACTGCCTAAAGTTAGTAGGTCATTTCCTGTTGTTGTTCTGACTCTGTTCAGTGAGAGGCACGTGGAGGTCTGCAACAGTATTGCAGTGCTCTCATGATAGCTGTGAGTCAGTGCAGCTCAGAGCAGACAGAGACAAGCTGGAGAATCTCTTTGAGAGGAGAGGTGGAGAGCAACTCTATTAGAGGAGAAGGGACCTTCCTAATGGAGTGCAGCAAAGAGATGAGCGGCTGAGCTGCTAGCTGTGAGGGGCAGCTTGCCTTACATCATGCCAATAAAGATGCCCTGGTTCACAACAACCCCCATGTGTGAGTGTGAAGTTACTCCACAGAGGAAGGCACCACAGAGGAGTTCCTCATCAGAGCCATCTTCCTGCAGACGCAGAGATCCTGATGAGGTGGAGGCGCTGCACTGGATGTAAGTAGGACTCACACACACTACCTCAGCTACCTGTCTTGCTTGACATCCCCCAATACCATCAAGCGGGAGACTCAGGAGTCCTGTTGCCTACAGGTGCACCACCATACACAGACATGTAACTGGCTGGATAGACCACAGGGGCCAATGTGATATTGGGTGGGTCAGACCAGACACGAACAGGCGTTACTGTTGGAGGTGCTGCTGAGAGACCTGTCAACAGGACAGGCTTTTGCTAGGCTCACTAGGAAACAGGGAGAGTGTCTGCTGCCACTTTGTGCTGCGTCGGAAGGAGCCAGGGGTAGTCAAGGGGAGGCCGCGGAAGACGTGGAAAGCATAGACGAAAATGGGATTCTTAGGTCTGGAGCCGGGCTATAGCTGCCCGAGTCCCTTGAGGTAGTGCTAGTGGTAAGACACCTAAAGGGATAAACTGGTAACTTAGAGCAGGAATCCTGGAGAGGGTCTGCGCTAGACTAGCAACAGTAGGTAGACGCCAAAGTATTGCATGGACGAACCAGAGCACTCTAGCCCATTCCAGACCAGTGAACAGGGAGCACAGACTGGGAGGAAGGAGATACAGCAGACACAGCAAGAGTGAGCCTAGCCTGAGGTAGTGCAAACACGAGTCAGATCTACATTAGGTACACAAGGTGGTGCACAAGGCATTTTTATTGCATCGGTGTGGCAGCTGCCCCGCAGAGAGGAGCTCCATGTGCGATAACAGAAATTATCACAGAGAAAAGAATGGCGACGGCGTTGGAGTTAGTAAAAATGCGCACTCAGTCCTTTGCGTGTGAAGACGACGAGGATGAGTGGATGGCCAAATTCAAAGCCCTTCAGCAAGAGGAAGGGGAGTATTTGTCCGAGTTCACCGGCAGGGTTCAAGGACAACTCCTGGCCAAAAAGATTGTGGCAGCAGCGGAAATGGATCGACTTCGGTACAAGCAACTACTGACAGGTTCCCTGCCACTGGATACAACAGCCATATGGATGCGAGGTGCCCCCGTTCCTGTCCCCTGCCCAAATACGTGGAGTTGATGCGGTATATCATGAAGCATGAAGCTACAACTGCTGCTAAAATGGATTGCAGAGCAGTCCAAAATGGCGGTTCCCGCTTCCCTGGGAGACCGTGTGGGCCAGTTGCAGAAAATGCTGCAAATGCTAAATTGTCAGAAAGTTGCCCGGGATTAGCGGGAACACCCAAGCCCCGCCCTTGCAACAGGAGAGGCTTAGCATTGAGCCAGAACTATTCCTGGATAGGAAGTGCCCCTCCTCTAGAGTCCACCAGGGGGAGAGGGCGCATGGAGCAGCCATCAGCCACTTCGGTTCACCGTAAAAAAAAGTGCCGAGTGCAGCTACACACACCCTCAGTTGTTTAGGACATGGCTAGCGCCAGATGTGAATATACTTTTTTTTCTTTGTCCGTGCTTACAAAAGGGCGTGATCATATATGAGGGTATGGACATTAACCAATTTCAGCTACCTATGAAGGTCCGGAGGACACAGGTGGGTGAGAAAGTGTGCCTTCACTGTGTCCGTGCCCAGTGTGACTGCCCATTGGGTGAATTGACCTGGGGACCCCAGTGTGCCTGCTGCAGGGCACAGTTCCTGCTTTCCAAGCTGCTGCAGCCTACTGAGGAAGAGAAAGAGGCGATCGACTGCAATCCTGGACCGGTCAGTGTAGCTAACCACTCTACCCCCCTCACAGACGTTCCTGAGAGCTCGAGCACTCTAACCGCGGTTCCAGAGCCGGAACCAGCAGAGAAAGATGCGAATGACCTCTCTACTTCAATCATGGAAGTTTCGGAGGCACCACGTGCTGTAACCCCGGTTCTAGACTCTGCTCTAGAACCCCAAAATGTTCAAGATACGTGGCAGGATGATCTAGCGCGGTGGAAGACTCGCAGAAGAAGCGCTGCACAGGACCTGATAAAGAAAGAGACAATTATCCCATCTGCTACGGATCCTGATATGGGCCCGTGTGCTCTACAATGGCCAGTCCGGCCTACCACAGAGGTACCATCGGTCCCAGGCTTGGGATCAGTACCTGCTAATGACAAGGGCGAGTTGACTGCCCCAGGGGTGTTGGGTGTGAGCCTCCAGGTGACCGCGGAGCACGATAGCTCCTTAAGTCTGGCCAACAGGGCCAATGGCTCCACTCAGCGTCGTGTCCTGGCGGAGGTGTCCTCCTTAGAAGGTAGCTGTCCAGTGATGCGAGTGGACCTGTACCTACCTGACCATGTCCCAGATGAAGAGGAACCCATCGCAAGCCAGTGGAGTGGTGAGGAACCTCCTAGCTCCCCACAGGTGCCGGTGGTGGCAACGGTGGCGAATGTCATTTTGGAGGAAGAGGTTCCGGTTGGGAACCCAACGCGAGAAGCAGAACCATCACTTCCGGCAGCGGATGTCGTTTTGGAGGAAGAGGTTCCGGTTGGGAACCCAACGCGAGAAGCAGAACCATCACTTCCGGCGGCGGACGTGGTTCTGGAGGAAGAGGTTCCAGTTTGGAACCCAACACCAGATGGCGGCGAGTCCCGCGAGATCCATGACATCATTTCCAGTGGGCACAACGGAACCGGATGGAAGGTGGCCGCGTCCTCGTGGCCAAGCAGCTGTACCAGGTCGCCTGGGTCCAGGAAGAGCTGGCAGGCCCTGCAGAAGCTTGGGAGTAAGGAGGCGAGTGAACCAGAGTGCCAGTCCGATGGTACCGGGCAAGGTAGCGAGAAGTTGCGGGTCGTAGCCCCGCATATGCCAGCAGTGTTTCCCTACGCCCAACCCCCGGCCATAGTTAAAGCCCCTGCTCCTGTCACTTTTTCCTATGGGTTCCAGTCTAGCCAAGGGTTGTCTGGGGAGTCCCGAGCCACTTCTGAAGAATGGACTGGGGAAAATCTGGACTGGGGTGACTGTTTTACCTCTGATGAGGGATCGGGAGGGAAATGGCTATGCCAAGAATGTCATCCAGCACTTATGAAAACAACAGTACTATTAGTGTAAGGTGTAAGCCTTAGAGCCTTGTGTCCGCTTCTAGGTCCACAGGGACATCCGTAGTTTCATCTGGGGATTTGGGTAATGTTATTGCCCAGTGTCGACAAGAGTTGTCAGGAATAGTCAAAAGTTGTTACTTTATTTTCACCATCCATGGGGGGAAGAAATTAAGTTCGAAATGGGTTCCCTTGATAA
This sequence comes from Ascaphus truei, assembly GCF_040206685.1. Taxonomy (NCBI): domain Eukaryota; kingdom Metazoa; phylum Chordata; class Amphibia; order Anura; family Ascaphidae; genus Ascaphus; species Ascaphus truei. The sequence continues at coordinate 58,799,859 of NC_134490.1, read as the reverse complement.
GGATAGGGGATATGGCACTGATGAGGAAGGATCAAGAGAAGAAGATTGGGATCCTGGCGGGTTAGACAAGAAGTGGGATAGTCTACATCTCCAGGAGAGGCCTTAGGGAAATGTATGGGCATGATCCTCTCAGTTCACTAGCATCCAGGCCAAAGTTATGGGCTGATTGTGGGTGTCCAGTATGTCACCTAGAGTGTTACAGCATTGCTGCTCTAAACCCCGTGGACCATGCTGTGCGCAGGCCACCGTAAGAGGGTATGGTAGTACCAGTAATGGATACTCCAGCAGGAAGTAATCCTAGTTGTTACACATCTACGTTAGGATGTATCTGTTATTGTGTTATGAAAAGATATGTACTGTAATAATGTGTTGTTATGTTTTGCAGTGCTACCTGAAGGAAGGTTCCGCAAATTTAGGTCCCAAGCGAGGACGTTGGGGTTTCCACCAGGGGGAGAATGTAGCCATGTATAAAATTGGTGTACATATCTCTTTCTCATGCTGCCAGTAAACCTGATAAGTATGCAGGATTGCCAGCAACAATCATGGAAGTTTGCCCTCAAACCCTGGTAAGGTGTCATATGTCCCAAAGGAAGTGACAACATGCTTTATGTCCACCCTTAGTGACACAGAGCGTGTTTGTCCTCTGGGGGGTGATATAAGACACAGCACTGCCTAAAGTTAGTAGGTCATTTCCTGTTGTTGTTCTGACTCTGTTCAGTGAGAGGCACGTGGAGGTCTGCAACACTGTTGCAGTGCTCTCATGATAGCTGTGAGTCAGTGCAGCTCAGAGCAGACAGAGACAAGCTGGAGAATCTCTTTGAGAGGAGAGGTGGAGAGCAACTCTATTAGAGGAGAAGGGACCTTCCTAATGGAGTGCAGCAAAGAGATGAGCGGCTGAGCTGCTTGCTGTGAGGGGCAGCTTGCCTTACATCATGCCAATAAAGATGCCCTGGTTCACAACAACCCCCATGTGTGAGTGTGAAGTTACTCCACAGAGGAAGGCACCACAGAGGAGTTCCTCATCAGAGCCATCTTCCTGCGGACGCAGAGATCCTGATGAGGTGGAGGCGCTGCACTGGATGTAAGTAGGACTCGCACACACTACCTCAGCTACCTGTCTTGCTTGACATCCCCCAATACCATCAAGCGGGAGACTCAGGAGTCCTGTTGCCTACAGGTGCACCACCAGACACAGACATGTAACGGGCTGGATAGACCACAGGGGCCAATGTGAGATTGGGTGGGTCAGACCAGACACGAACAGGCGTTACACAGGATAACATTCAGGAATACTTAATGGAAAACAAAATTATTAGTAATAGTCAGCATGGATTTATGAAGGATAGATCTTGCCAAACTAACCTTATTTGTTTCTTTGAGGAGGTAAGTAGGAATTTAGACCAGGGTAATGCAGTTCATGTGGTCTACTTAGATTTTGCAAAGGCTTTTGATACGGTTTCACACAAGAGGTTGGTGTACAAAATAAAGAAAATTGGACTCAGTAATAATATATGCACCTGGATTGAAAACTTGTTAAAGGACAGACAACAGAGGGTTGTCATAAATGGAACTTTTTCAGGTTGGGCTAAAGTCGTGAGTGGAGTACCTCAGGGATCGGTACTGGGACCCCTGCTTTTTAACTTGTTTATTAATGACCTTGAGGTTGGGATCGAGAGCAAAATCCACATCTTTGCTGATGATACTAAATTGTGTAATGTAATAGAATCAGAGCAGGATGTAATTTCTCTTCAGAAGGACTTGGAGAGACTGGAAACCTGGGCAGGAACTTTGTCATCTATTCATCCACCTATCCAGAGAAGTCCTGCATCCCAGACTGTCTGGATCACGGTATCTTGGACTGTAGCACTAGCGCCGGGGACACTTATTTTGTGTTTGTATACTTGGAGGAATGGGCTGCATTGCCTGATTTTGCTTGAATTTTAGACTTTGGAAAGTGCTTTCCTTATTCTTCATTTCATTTGTAGAGTGCCGCCATTTTGTTTTTCGGGGCAGGCCTTAAACATTAGAACAGGTAGGAAACGCAGTGGGCATCAGGGGATGGATTCACAGAAAACATTGTAAAACAGATTGGGAGGTGGAGGTCAGTACCCTACAAAAGTTATGTACGTAATTAGGGTAATTCATGTTATGCTGTTGTTTTCTTGTATTAAAATTGTTATTTTATCTAGATAATTTTCCAAAGATTTTCTTGGTCCTTTGGTGTTCTGGGACATTTGCAAAGCAGTTAATTGCCCTTATGGTCATCACCTTGGTCTCCATCTGGACAAGGCAACAGCAGCATGGAATTGGTGCAAGTCCTTCCATAGCTCTTAAAATAAATAAAAGCAGTTGTAGTGGGTTACAAGCTTTGCCTGCAGGAGGCAACGATCTGGTAAAAAAGGAGGAATTCACTTCTAATAATAATAACTTTATTTCCTATAGCACTTTTCTCCCAATGTGAGTCAAAGCGCTTTACAATTACAGTATAGCGAGCGGTACACAGCACATATAATTTTTACAGACACTGTCCCTGCCCAGATGAGTTTACAATCTATGCTTTTTAATCCTCAGGCACAGGGAGATATAGTGTCTTGCCCAAGGTCACAAGGAGCTGACACTGATTCACATTCAGTGTCATTGTTTACAGTTTCTTAACTTACTGAGCCACTCCTCCACTGGCCTGAGATAGTTCCTTGGCTCGGCACCACAGAGAAATAGAGAAAATAGGTTCAGATACGCAGGGCCGTGGCAAAATCTGTTTTACAAATAGGGAGTGCGGTGGTTCGGCATTCCAAATAGGGATTATTTTGGGGGGGACAGTACCCACCTGCCTATCACCAATAACATATTTAATTCCAAACTCCAAGAGGGTCGGTGGGGGGGGGGACGACTTTGTCTTGGTAGCATAGGTGGTTAGGAAGCGTTCTTCCTGATCGTGAATTTAACTCCGCTGTGTATAGGATTAAGACGTCACAACTATCTTAGGTTGATTTTTAAAATAAATATACTACTTTTCAGTGTAAATGAGGAGCATCTAAATTAGTTCAAGGTCACTCATATCTAGAGATGGACAAATTTTGGGGGCAAATTTGGATTCGCAATGGTTCGGGCGGTTCATTTGGTCCACAGATTTCCGGGAATCAATGTCAAAAAGGACGATTCACATCTTGTGGATTTTTTTATAATTTTTACCAATACACCCTGCGGTTTCCGCAAATCCGTCCATGGGTTGTATCCAATGGCGGTTTTTGATGAATCCACGCGGATTTAAACCGCCCAAGTCCGTTTGAGGATTTTACACCACAAAACGGATTTTGGGGGTAACATCAACCAAAATCCGGGTAACGGATTTGGGCGGATTCGCCCATCTCTAGTTAGATCCCAGTGACCCTATAAGCACCCGCCATGTTTTTTTCATGTTCAGAATTAAGATTCCCTGAAAAAAAAACAATATATTCATCGATCTTAAACATTTTGACATTTTAGTTATGCTCGTCACATTCATAATATTTTATGCTAATTGTTAATGACAAAATGCATGGCTCAGATTGTAGTCCGTGTGATAATGGCACTTATCTAATCTACTTCTGGTCAGTTTTCATTCTATTATGCAGGGATTTCCATACTGACCCGTTCAAGTCAGGTTGACCCTAAATTTCAATGTAAATTTTTTTTCTATGAAGCTCTAAGAGGGTGTGCTAAACTCCTGCGGGAGTGAAGGCTTTTTACCCTTTCACATTTTAAGTGATCCGAGATCTGGAAAATAAAGTAATGTTAATGAGGATTAACTGCCTTTAAATAGGACCTTTGTCGCCTCTTTTGTTGCTAAAGGAAATGCTGTCAGAAACAAACAGGTCATTGAAAGATCCACGTATTAGATCAGGGGTGGGCAACTCCAGTCCTTTTGGGCCACCAACAGGTCAGGTTTTGAGGATATCCCTGCTTCAGCACAGGTGTCTCAATCACTGGCTCAGTCGAAGACTGAGCCACCTATGCTGAAGCTGGGATATCCTGAAAACTTGACCTGTTGGCGGCCCTTGAGGACTGCAGTTGCCCATCCTTGTTTTATATCGGAATAAAACTCTTGGCTGCCCAGAAAAAAAGAAATGTAATATCAATTGTCTGTTTAATATCTTTTTAGACATAACTACAGCTGTAAAAGTGGATAAACTGCCTTATAAATGTGAATAGCATAGTACTGTACCTTTAGCTACAGCCATAAAAACCACCCCACCAAGGTGAATAACAACCAAAGTTCCCTTTGGCCTACAATATGTTCCACTTTAAAGAGGTCAGTGCTGTCTGCATTGAAACATGGTCAGCCAGGCGAACAAGACTCACAACAGCAAATTAAACCACATTCACAACAACTTTGTCCCACATCATTATCACCCTGTAACACACTCCACTAATTAATCTGCACTATTATTTGCTTGGTGGCTTATTTATTTATTGTTTTTGCCTTCTTTAAGTTAATAGCAGGGGGGAAAGACATCTAGGGCATATTTACTAAGCAGCCTTCTGTCATGCATGTATATCTTTATTTATATCGCACCCACAGTGTGCTCCGTGCTCTACAAAAGAGACAATACAGTACAGGGAATTATAATATCATAAGTGCAACAAAACAAGATCAGACAATAGGAAAGGAAATCCCTGCCCCGGAGAGCTTACAGTCTAAGACACTTTCTGTCGCTGGAAGACATCTTACAGCCGATTGACATAAGACTGCTTAATAAATATGGTCCATAGTGAATTGAATACTTTTGCTTGTAATTGTGTCACGCCTAAAGTTGGATGTCAAATAGATGATGCAATCACATTGTTGCACCATGAGGCTACTCATGCAGCTTGGAATATGAACAAACTCTTTAGCAGCCATTAATTACAATACTTTATAAACCTGACACAACCCTTTTGGTTATATATTCCAAAGTAGTTTAGAAACAGCACTTGCCCTGTATAAACTGAGGCTAAGCCTGACTAGTTTGCAGTAATAAACAGTTAGAAGACGGTGTGCATTGTTCATCACCGCCATGTTGACTGAATACATTGCTTTGCTATTGTGTCAGGTCAGTGGGAAATGCAATGAACTGGCTGACCTCTGTATTATGGTCTAAGACACTCACTTTAACAGAACTGACAGAAAGGTGTCTGCAATGGTGTATTACTAGGAAAAGGGCCTGAAGGGGAAAAAATGGGGAACACTTAATTTAATCAAAAAACAGACCTGGCACACTACTATGTGGAATATATGGAATATGTATGTAGAATAAACATTATGGTCAATCCATAAAAAGGCAGTGCCTCTAGTAAGATAATCAAGAGTCTCTTCACACTCGACAGGAATCATGTAATCAAAATACAAGAGTAAGCTGGGCACTAATGTAAAAAAGATTTAATAGCACAAAAGTAGAGGAGACATATTGCCATCGTTTTGGTCCTACAGCTAGACCTTCCTCAGGGCTTACTTTCACCAGAGAATGATTTCTGTGTGTCCAGTTCAGGCTGAAGACATTGCAGCTTCATGTTTATATTGTCTAGGAGCCTATCGCATGTTAGAAGGGTCTCTGTGGGTCCATACATTTATTAAATGATAAAAAGTGAATCTTAACCTACCTCTGACAATGATATACCCAGTATCTATTTATCCCTTTTTTTGTAACAACATTCTACTCTATTTCTTTTCAGTCTCATTTAAATAAGTATGTCTGAACTGGCGTTGAACCTGTATGACAATTATCAAACATGTATTCCTTTTACACAATGGATGAAGAAGGAAGCGTTGAATAAGTAGTGACCTAACATGACTATACTACAATACAAATTTACACTCTACACAAATCTGCTTGTTCCATAGCCCCCGCCTTCTTGTTAAGAGCATTTTCTTCACAAACAATTAGCTTTGCAGTAAGAAATCTCTCCGAGATGAATGGGGACGATGCATGTTCTTTCGAGGAAACTTTTCTGGTAGGAGGTGTGGACTGGGGTTTAGAACAGTGGCCCTCAAGGGCTACCAACAAGTCAAGTTTTCAGGATATCCCTGCTTCAGCACAGGTGGCTCAAGCAGTGGCTCAGTCGACTGAGTCACTGATTGAGCCACCTGTTGGTGGCCCTTGAGGACTGGAGTTGCCCACCCCTGGTATATGTAGCCGGGATCCCCTTTCTCACTCTAGATGTTGGGGGAGGGTGCGCTGCATAGAGAGTACTCCGATGCGGCAGCTCCGCGTCATGCAAGATGCCATGTTCTGGTTGGCACCTGTATAGACCTAACCTAGACAGAGGTTGCACCTGCGAAGAGTGTTTGGCCAAAGCCCGCGAAGGAGGAGAGTGCTAATTGGAGGGAGGTAGCGAGACACGGGTCCCAGCAGCCCCGCGGAGACCCTGTGATAGAGTTGAGCCAATGGGCTGAGAGTTGGGAAGAGGAGGAGGAGGGGGTTGCGCACACATTGGTTCAGAGCTGGCTGGAGAGGAGACGGAGCTTTGGAATAGGGGAGGCCAACCGCCCCTGCGTAGGCCGCCTGCTCCCAGGCCCAGTCAGGCCCTGAGTCCCAGTAGAGACAAGCGGAGCTAGGGATTGCCATAGTGAGGTTCCTGATTCCCGTTAGTGCAATAAGAGCGGAAGCAGGACAGTCCTACTTGGTCGGAGGTCTGGGCTCAGACCCCGCTAGCCAGCCGCCGCGTGTCCGGGTGGGATCGCCCTGGACCGCCACGTGGGTGGAAGGACGACTTCTATATCCAGCGGAGCCTCTGTGAAGATTGTAGCAGTATCGGGTACCGGAGTACCCGGCAGGTATTTCTACAAGTGCACCAACGGTACCATCATTTGATTCGGGACGCAGTGGCTGCGCAGTCACACTCACATATACATATCTATTCTGACTCACTTGAGGGTGGAAGGACTTATCCCAAGGGGATTGGACACGGGGTGGGATCACCCGGTGGAGGCACCCGGGAGAGTTGGCTTCCGCCGTGACGCAAGTAGAGTGTCTCCTTTAGGGAGTGCGCTGATATCATATATGTGTAAGGTATTGCATGAAAGTAAAGTCGTTTGGTTAAGGTACCCTGCTGTGTGGTGGTATTTATCGTGTATACGTCCTGCGAAGGTCCACTCCCCCTCTGGCGGCAGCTGTCGCAGGTGGAGGCGCTGCACCCATTATAAGTATTGCGCGAGTACCCCAGGCTCTCCGTGGCAGAGACTTAGGCCCTGCGAGCCTACAGGTGATACAGCACCGAGTAGCGGCCTGCATTCGATAGGAAGCAGGGCTACATGTAGAATTACCTACCTACTCTTTATGTGTTCACTGGCAATATCTCTTCATCTCCACGTGCCTAATAATAATTAAGCCCTAATTATAATAACTTTATTTCTTTTTGTCCACCCATAGACAGTCATCACAAAGATCATCAACTTTACCTTCAACTTCAGAGGCAGTTATATTTTGGGACCAGAAGTGTTTTGGGAGTAATCAATTCAAAGGTTTCAAGTTTGTTTCCATACATAAACAGGTTCTAACCAAGTCTAGCAATAACAATAAAAACTAACACATTGGCGATTCTCTGACGTTTGTGGAGACTTCAGGACCTGCTTAGTTTGCTTGTACTTCAGCTGGTTACTGGTTATTCCTTCCCGGAAAAGATCTGAAACATGGTGATGAGATCTTTGGCAGTGAAGCAGTTAAGCAAATAATTAGCATAAAATGACATAGCCATGAAAGTGTTTTGTTTGTCTTTATGTAGAAAATTAAAGTTAAAATATCATTAGCATCATTGCGCCTCCATTTATTTAATTTGCCCACCCACACTTTCTCATGAAAATAATTGTGTTGCAGTCCTAATTATCATAGGCATGAACTGCTTGTAATTACAAGAATAGTGACCCAACGGCAGAAGTCATTTGATAATAATTAAGTCTTTACTATCATTGCAAATTTAAACATTTTGCTTGAAGGTGCTGGTAGAGGAATGCAAAATGTAATATTCGCTTAGTTTTCCAATCAAAATATATGTTTATGTTAGGCAGTGTTACTCTGCTTGTCCAATAATAAAGACATATTTATGTAACCCTATTGGGATCTGCTGTGCGGCTGGATCATACTCTACGCTAACACCCCCAAACCTTAATGGGACCAGCTGTGCGGCCGGACCATACTCCATCCTGATGTATAATCCATCCCACAATGAGCGGCCACTTTACCTTTTGTTCTAACAGTGCCCTTATTCCCTCTAGATTGTAAGCTCTCAGGGGCAGGGCCCACGTTACCTTCTGTATCTGTTCCCGCTCGTTTGTCCTTATTTGGTATGTTATTCTGTTAATGTAATATACATAACTCTGTAACCAACATTGTACCGCGCAGCGGAATATGTTGGCGGTTTACAAATAAACGATAATAATAATAGGTAAAGGATTTGGTTATAGTGGTATATTAGATAAGAAAATGTGGTCTTCGTTCATTCACAAGTGGTCGAGCTCAGTAAAATCAAAGAGGGTTTATCAAAATCCGTGAAAAATACAAACTATCGTCAATGGCTTTCAAGTATAAATAACATTTTAATATAGTTACAAATTTTATTACCAAGATTAAAACAATAATGAGGGGGGCAGCACAGGAGCCAGTTGCATTGGGATCAACGGAGCGCTGCTATCCTTGACATCAGCCTTTAGAACAGGACTTCAATAACTAAAACTATAAGAATCAGCACAGTAGGGTATCTCTAGGCTCTGGAAGGGATTTGGTTCGATCTTTTTTTGGTTACAAAAGGGAAGTACTACAATTTCTATATAGGAATGGCACAGAGGCAGGGGCGTATCTATAGCCCAAGGGGCCCGCACTCTTAGGGGGCCCGCTCTCCTCCCCCCCTGTCGGCGGACCATCTCTCTCTTTAGACAGGCGGGGGGAGAAGGTATGCAGCGGTGGGCCCCCGGTGTTAAACAGAAGCCATGCAGAGGAATCAGCAGCTTTTACACAGCAGAGCAGGACAGCAGGGGAGTAGCTTGCTCTAGCAGCAGACACCGGAAGTAAGAAAGACTTCCAGGTCAGACCACTAGCGCATGCTCCTCCCCTGCTGTGTAACAGCTGCTGATTCATCTGCCGGCTTCTGTTTAACACTGACAACCCACAGGTAGACATGGGGGAGGAGTGGGCGGAGAGAGAGGTGATGATGGTGGGGGGAGAGAGAGAGGTGATGATGGTGGGGGCAGGGAGAGAGGTGATGATGGTGGGGGTAGAGAGAGAGGTGATGAAGGTGGGGGCAGAGAGAGAGAGGTGATGGTGGGGGGAGAGACAGAGGTGATGATGGTGGGGGGAGAGTGAGGAGTGATGATGATGAGGGGAGAGAGAGGTGATGGTGTGAGGAGAGAGAGATGTGATGGTGGGGGAAGAGAGAGGTGATGGTGGTGGGGGGAGAGGTGATGATGGTGGGGGGAGAGGTGATGATGATGGTGGGGGGAGAGAGAGGTGATGATGGTGGGGGGAGAGAGATGATGATAGTGGGGGGAGAGAGAGGTGATGATGGTTGGGGAAGAGAGAGGTGATGATGGTGGGGGAAGAGAGAGGTGATGATGGTGGGGGGGAAGAGAGATGATGGTGGGTGGGAGAGAGAACAAAATGTACGCAAAAGTGCAACACAGATTATCATAAAATAATGTTTAATACAATAAATATAGCAATTACATATAAATAACTGTATACAGAAAAAGAATCAATCATAGAAAAAACAAATACAAAATAATAACAATACAGACAATAACAGTCCCACACACCTGGGAAACCACCCCCGTGAGTGGGAAAACCCCCCAGAGAGTTCTATTAGAGAACAATTCTATACAGGATACACAAATACCAAAAAGTGCATTAAACAATTGTATAGAAAAGTCTTGAAAGCGCCCTGGTAAAGAAACCATGCCGAGGGGTAGGGGTACTAACCGTGAGAGGCAGCAGATGGCAGGCGCGACCACCAAAAGTCCAGACACAATGACTGCACCGCAGAAATTCCCCTCCGCTAGCACTCAGAGGCAGCCTCCTTCCAGCCGGCGTGCACATGCGCAGAACAGCTTCCCATGACCTATACGCGTTTCGCACCACGTGCTTCTTCAGTAGCTGAAGGTAATTTATAGGGGCCTTTTGAGGAGTGACCCCTGATGCATAGCTGCAAATGGATTACGTCACTACATTGACTGACAGCACGAGCGCAGAAACCTTGTTGTTCAGGTGGGAGAGAGGTGATGATGGTGGGGGAGAGAGGAGGAGGGGGAGAGATGAGGAGAGGGAGAGATTATGATTATGATGGGGAGGGGGAGAGATGATGATGAGGGATGATGCAGAGGAGGGATGATGAGAGAGAGGATCAGGGAGAGGATGGGGGAGGGAGAAAAAAATTGCAGTCAGTATTAATATTAATGGGGCGCGTAAATATTTATTGCCTGGGGGCCCGCTCATATCTAGCTACGCCAGTGGCCAGAAGAAAGGGTTGATTGTTCTGAAACGTATATGTTGCCCCCTTTTTACATTTTGGACTGCTTTGTGCACTTTATTCACTTTTTCATTTTTATGTCTGTTTTGTATACCCTTACCTGTTTGTTTTCCCTTTCCCCTTTTTTGCAGTGTTTGGTTGCTCTGATTTTTGTATGTTGCATCATATATTCCTTCAGTCCGTACTAGTTCATATACTATTTTGGACCTTTTTTTATTGCATTATCTTTGTATACCAGTAAAAATATTACTTTGGTCAAATTCTGATTATATCATTCTTGAGTACGGGGTAGACAATTTTTTTATATACTATAAAATGAGGGGGTTGTTTGCCTTCTTCTGGATCAATACTCTGTAAATACAAATATAGGATGAGTATCTTCGTGATGAGTTTCTTCGTCGTCTAAATTTAAGATTCGGCCCTCATACCTACTGTACGTATGCCTTTTTTTTCAACCTCGGCAACTACAGTATGTAACAATCTCTAACCTCTGCGAATGCAGTGACATTTGTGGCCACATGCTCGGAACGCAATTCACTTACATGTAGCCTTCTAGTGTCTGTAAATTATCAACTTAACAGTGGGATTGTAAGATTTATTTTCCAGTGTTTACATTTTATGCATGTGTTTTTACCCTATATATTGACATTATATCCTGTATTTTATCAATGCCACGCTTATATTACGTGTTTACAAACAATATGGATAATGATTGACAATGAGTTATGTAGGTGAGTGTTTCAATTGTATTTCTTTTTAAATATTCTCTGCTACGTGACAACATTACTTTTTTGGACATTTCTTAGAGAAGTGCCGTGTATTTATGATTCAAGAGACATTTACTCTGCAAATGGTTCATTCATTAAATATCTAGTTTTGCGCTAATGTCATTAATCCGTCTATATTTGCATTAGTTCAGTCCATGTGTCCCGTCTATTTGTCAGCCAAAAACAAACCAGCTATAAATGGATTTTGTTGTTGAAAATCTTTATGGAAATTGGACATAACATGTCAGTATCATATCATATAATATATATGTGTATAAAAGAACATAAAGCGCTACAATCTACAATCACTAACACTGTGAAATAACTATGATATTACACAATATAATAAGAAGATAGAGAGAAGTGATCTCCGTGATATTAATACTTTTCCTAATCTTTGCTGCCAAAGAGGTCCACGATCCCACAGGTGCCGAGAAAATTCACACAATGTAGAAAGTGACCTAGGCGCACAAGAAAAGAGAAGAAAGGGGGGAGGGGGGAACACATAGAGTAGTATGTCTGTGCAATTAAAAATATAGTGCTGTAGATTGCACTTACACGAAGATGAGGATATTAGAACATTCATCCAATACTTTGGATCAGGAACACTTTGGAGAATAATATTCTTGAGAGTCTTTATAAACCCAATATACTGCTCCTGAATCCTTCACGGGTTAATCCTGGATCTTTAAAATACTAGAACTTCAAATCTTCCCGGTCTTAATGAATCTTACAATTAGATTGATGAACAAGGATGGATAGTAAAGTACTATTTATTGTAAGAAAACACCTATTATTATGTATATATATACCTAGGAGGCTACCTCGGTGAAACGCGTAGGGTGACGTCATTGGAGCAGCAATGGTTTGCACGTTTGTGTTCCCTAGGATGTGTGTCTAATTAATATGAGTATATTCAGGTGACTTCACGATTATACTTTTGTGTGCATCATGGGATTACTTTTTCCAATACAGGAATACTAATATGTATTTGTCCAGCACCTGTAGTTGCTTTTAGCCTCCACTGCATTCTAAATATTTTTTACCAGCAGGGTTAATGTGTTGTTTCAGTACTTTATGGCTCCTATCCGTCTAGGCCTTTATATTTGGTCAAATTAAGTATATATACTTCTATTGAATAAGTTCCTTGTTCCTACTGGAATTTGGTTAGTTTTGATTTATAGTGGTCTTTTGTTTTTATAATCCTTATCTAATTATGCCTATATACTCAGTATTATTTGGCTGGTTTTCTTAACACGGAGCTACGTTAGCGAGATAATGGTCTCAGTAGTCTCTTGGACCATTCAAGTGTTTTTACCTTAATCCTTAATTAAGACCAATAATTGACAATTGATATGCAAACACCATTATATTTTATTATTGTTCTGGTTGTGTTTGATCCATGTTGCTTCAGTGTTCTTGTTGCATTGGCTATTTCATCAGTGCTTTATGTTAATTCATTGTTGCCACACCACCTCATCATTAATGTTCACTATTTACTATATTTTGCACTGTTTTGCACCATTATTGTGGGTGTTCATTTTAGTTATTATTATGGTATGCATTTATTTTGATGGCTCCCATTTATCATGCCCATTCCTTGATATGCTCAATTACTGCAGCCAGTTCAAACATATGCATATTTACCATATTGGCAATATCAGCCACATGAACCAGTCATTACTTATCTTTTTTAAGCTTAATTGCCATTTGGTTTTCTGTTCTGCATATCTCTTATGTGTTTACCAGTTTATAGCGCACTTTTTGACCTACTACGCATGCGCAATTGTACACAGATCGAGGATAATCAGTTTACCTGCAGACGCGCTATTTATTTTTATATATATATATATATTTTTCTCACTGCCACTACTCGCGCATGCGCAGATGGCTCCATTTCGGCGCGGCATGCGTTTCAATGCCTGCAGGCGCCCCCTCTGGTTCCATGACACGCACCAAGGGATTACTTGACTTTTTGCCTTTCACCCCTGACCTGCACATGCGCAGTGAGTGCGTTTCACCACACGGGCGTACCCCTGCGTTCCAGACAACGCTGGGTGATTCAGATACATGCTAGAGACCATCATTTTGCTGCATTATCATACCAGGTATAGTTCTTTATTTGTTACACCTGTATGTCATGGGTTTTAAGGGTATTTATATGTGTTCTGCTGCACTCTGTATTCACATCACCTTGAGAAAGGTCCCGCACGTAGGACCGAAACGTTGGTTATGATGTCTTGATAATACAAAGTTTTTGACTACCTTTTGGAGTGCTGCCTCTTAATATTCGTCTCAAACACGGTATCGTATTGCCTATATATGTATTTATTACTGGCTATGCATCTTAACCCAGGCTGTGCTCAAAAACTGTGAAATGCAGCAAGCATAAGTTTTAGGGGACCATGTTATATGGTTTTGAAGCAAAAGGTGGCACTGTGTGCTCATTTGCATGTTATTTCCCAGAATCCCTTGCTGCAGTGGAAGCTCTGTGTGCTGGGTGATAATGGTGAAAGGTAGGGCTGCAAACCTGTCTAAGACATGCAAATGAGCATACAGTAATATTTCCATTTGCTATATGCTTTACTGTGGAGGTTTTTTGTCACTTTTTTTACCCACCATAATTTAAATATATATAGTGCTGTTCTTTGTTTCCCCTGGGGAATACTGGTTCACTATATATATATATATATATATATATATATATATATATATATATATATATATATATATATATAAAAGAAAAAAGAAAACTGCTGTGCTAACTAGGAAACCGGACAGACAAGTTTATACACATAAAAATTGTTGTTAACCAAATAAAGCAGTGAATAATTGGTAGAATATCAGTATGCCACAATAGACAAACAAACAAAACAACAAAAAACACACAACAGGGAAGAAGGGGAAAGGAGAAGGGGAAAAGGGGGAAAAAAGCCCCAAAAAGAAAAACGAAAAATGTCTGCAATCAGCTGCTGGGTGTCGTTGCCAGTCCTCAGGATCAACCAGATTCCTCTTAATCTATAAAACAAAAAGAAAACAGCGGGGCTCCCATAGCATAAAACTGTATTTTAATATTGGTATATGCTGATAGAATGCGGACACTTACAATAAACAAAGTGAATAAAAGCAGTGGTTAAAAGGTCTTTACACATCACCCGCAGGACCCTCCGTTTGTCGATCCACGTGTAGTAGGTCCAGCCAGCTCCTACTGCGGACGCCAGGAAGGTGCGCGCGCACTCAGTCTCCTCCTGGTACTCAAATCCCGCGAGAGTTGGCGACCGTGGATATCACTGGATACAAGCACAACGCTTCCGCCACAGAACGGTATCATCTATTTATTACTTGATTATTGAAGCTCGGCTAACACAGTACTGATACCTCTACATATATATATATATATATATATATATATATATATATATATATATATATATATATATATATATATATATATATATATAATACAGAAATACAATAAGCGCAATCACACAAAGACCAATAAATATTATAATTACCACATATACTGGAGGGTATATACCCTCACAATCTAACTTTCCCTGACTCAGTCTGCATCCAAAAGGTCTACCGCTCCACGGGCTGGTAACGAAAGATTTCCCAAAAAGAATGACCTAGGCGCAAGTGGAGACAAGAAAAACAAACATAGGGTAATACGTTCTAACAATTTAACAACCAGAAGGTACGATATGCACTCACAGGGTATAGGATATAATCAGGCCTTGTATCCACTCTGGGATCTGGAACAATTGTGAAGAATCCGGAACATCTAGCAGCTTATCATCCGCAGCAAGTGTAATCTCGTGCGTAATATCACATGCAGGAAGAGAAGTAAAGCACAAAAATAGTGTAACACAGTTTAATAAAAATTATTGATAAAATGACAATAAGTAAAAAAACTCACACTTTGTGAGGTAACATAAAACATTTGAGAATTCTGAGCATCTCACACTCATCAGGGGTTAATAACACTCTGCAGATTTTCTCAACAGTCCTTGATGTGTAGCTTAGTGACCACTTAGGAAATTGAGGCTGGATACACTCAGTATGGAAACACTAAGTGTCTGGACTTGTTACTACTACCCATACTATTCCTTTGTATATCAGTATTGCTTGACCTGAAGAAGAGAGGAGAACTCTCGAAAGCTTGTCCTATGACATAAATTGTTAGTCCAATAAAAAAGGTATCACGAATACTGAAGAACTCATTTATTCTGCACTATCGCAACTGGACTAACACGGCTATTTTCTGCTTTATATATATATATATATATAAACAAAAATGACAATATCTCATGGAGGATAAGTTTATTAATAGCTATTAGCAACATAGGAAAACATAAAACTACTACTTTGAGTTTAATGCCGATTGCTGTTTAGTTGGTGAAATAAGTGGCTCTAGTATAAATGGCCTGTTTTGTACCTTGCATTCAATTTGGTGATTTCTTGGTGTTAAAAGCTTACAGTATATGGCTGGAACCTTCTCTCAGGGGTGGCTCTACAGTCACTTTTTGGATTATGCTATGGTTTATGTAACTTCTCACTTTCTCAATAAAGACCACTTGACTTCATGAATATTTTGTCTAGTTCATATATAATAAGCTGTTTTAGAAACCATGTGCTTTCATTAGTAAACAGAACTGATTGAACATCATACTACTAATTAAATGAAGATTAAACACTGTGCATTTAAATTGCTAAATGTACGTTTTGTATCATTAAAGCTGCAGTTCATATAATGGAACACAATAATGACTTTTGAGTATAACTATGCACTTGTAACCAACTACAATGTCTTCAGTTCACAAAACAAAGACACGCAGCCATTATTAGCTCTCACCAATAAGTTACTGCTGTGCACCTCTATAACTCGCTCAAATAGCAAATCCACATAACTCTTCTATGGGAATTTTTATTGTGGTTTAGAGCAGGGGTGCTCAACTCCAGTCCACAAGAATGAGCCACTGATTGACCCACCTGTGCTGAAGCAGGGATATCCTTAAAACCTGACCTGTTGGGGTTCTTGCGGACTGTAGTTGAGCAGCCCTGGTTTAGAGGCCAATGAAGGTCGGTTTAACCAACACTTTTAGGCATGGCAGTGCTATTGACATTTACTGTGTTAAATTTCTTTCTCTCAAGAAACAAGTAGCCGTGTGTGGCTAGAACTAAATACAGATTCTCAGTTTCAGTTGTGGCTGTCGTATGTTCCTTTTCAGGGTGGGTTGCAAAGTTTTGCCACAAAAAAATAAATGACCTCTTAAATGAATGGTTGTCCTATTGTGTGTGGTTTATTCATTCATTTATTTATAGAACACATTATAACTTAATTCAGAAGTAACGATGTTATAGAAGGAGCTTCATTTTGGTCAACAAAGGGAGTTTTGAGATAGTTCAAAGTTCAACGTTTTTGAACCATTTGTATAATAGAAGTAAAATCAAATAAGCAATGCAGGGCACTCTTAATCTAAACCAATATTACTCGTGTTCTCGATTTATTAAAAAACAACATCTGGAGACCAGCTACAGCAGGTCTAAATGAAACACACACTTTATTTCTCCATTCGAGTGATTTTTACAACAAGCTGTAAACTTTTTTTTTTTTCTATGTCCATGCAACAGGTGGGCCCAAAACTATGTGCTGGGCCTGTTCTTCTGCAAAGTTAGGACCACAAACCGCAAGCTTCCAGATACACGAGTGTGATTTCCTATTGCCAGTCTCCATATGCCGAGCATTTGTCCTCATAATGGGCAGCATCACACTTTGTGCAAAAATAACGTTAGCTTTGTTTCTTATCAGATAGAAACATTGATGGTGCGCAAGCAACGGGATTCAATCGTCTGGTATCAGATGTTGAATTTTGCACATTACAACGTGTTTTATGCATCTAAATTTATATGTTGATCCCTAAACTGGGCAATTTTTTTAATGCGTAGAATATATACACGTATACAAGTGTAGAGTTGCAGTAGTTAAAGTAATGTAAGGCTCACCACAAACAGGACGTGACCGCGAGGCCGAGGTGGGGATTGAATAAAACCGACCTCCCGCCACGTGAGCGTGTCCGGAGTGCAGGGTCGTAGTTGTTTAGCCGGGTCGTGGTTAGAGAGGTGTGGATCATCGTAAGTACTTGCCGTGGTAGGGGTTGGAGAGTTGCGGAATGTCATGAGTACTTGCCGTGGTCAGGAGCGGAGATAGTCGGAGTCCGGGTACAAAGCCAAAGGTCAGCAAGGAGCTAGAGGAAATCACAGGACAAGGTAACAAGGCAGGGATGCAGTGAACACTTCGCACTGAATGAAGTATTATGCTCAGCCATCTTCCAAGGGGCGGACTGAGCATATATAGTACCAGGAACCAATGAGAGACCAGCAGGGAAGGGGGTCAGCAATAAGTGATTCTGTGATAGGTAGGCGGAGAGTCCGCAAGGGACGTGATGTGTACCAGAGAGGCCAGGCTCCCCTTGTCTACGTGCGTGCGCCGTTCGCGCGCCGTGCACCGCTGACGTCAGTACGGGACCGGCGATAGGAGACGGACCCGCGGCGACCATTTCTTCAGCTGTGTGGCGCCTGTGTGTGGGGTAAGTCTGGCGGCTGGAATCCACGGGGCTGCGGGAGGACACAGGGATAGGAAGCTTGGAGAGGCGCCCGACTGCGGGCTGTGGCGGGTTTGGTCCGCGGCCCGACCCTCGCGGGCCCTTACAGTTAACTGTTTAACCCATTAAAGTGCTATCATTATTATTCTTTTATATTTTAAACCACTTCTTCAAGTGCTGAAGGAGTGTAGGTACTGACTTTGAGAACAATAGCACTGACCATAGGAGAGTCTGGTTCAAATCCTGGTGTCAGTTCCTTGTGACATTGGGCAAGTCACCTTATCTCCCTGTGTCTCCGGCACCAAACATGAATTAGCAGTTCACCAGTGCAGAGACTTTGCATGTAACATTATATTTATAGCACTGCATGTCCCATGCTATGTTGTGTCCCATTATACATTTCGTTTTCTAGCACTGGTGAAGTATTCAGTACTCAGTACTCAGTAATATGAAATACCACACCATACAGATATAAATGATAAGAACATGATCGTACAGTCCAAGCCTGAATTCCCGAGGAAGATTCCTCGGGAGAAAAACATTGGGCAATGTAAATATTGGGTTAGTCAGAGGACTATTTAAATCCTTTGCTCCACTTGATTGGATGGAGGGACACCTCCATAATATCCTAAGTAAAATCTGACAATGGGTAATTTCCATTAAAATAATACTAATTTCCTCAGGAAATAGGGAACATGTCAATACAGCCATATGACCATGTTTATTGAGATTATTATTTTATAATTGTCATTGTAACCTCAATATAGAAATGGCTATGAAGGACCATTGTAAAAAGTAAGACCACACAACGAGTTGCTTTTTCCCTTGCCTTGCTCACAGAAGCTCCTCTTAATCCTGCACAGTTGTGCATGCCTCGGGACACCTTTGGATATGGAGATTGAGATGGCCACACATATTATCTCATTCAAAGGGTAATTTGTGCCATCAAAATGTTGATGTCATGAGTACTTTACACCTCTTGGTACTAGTTTAATGATGTGTTTAGGTGTCCTCACTTTCCATCCAGTTTATTCCTACAAAAGCAGAAGGAACAGGCAATGGTGAAGTGAAGAAGTTTGACTTTGCACATCACTGGAAACAGAAGATGGTGGTGACCAGTTCAATTATACATGTAGTCCACATATTACAGTTCACAAATTAAATAGTTTCCTGAAGTATGAACAATTGACTGATGAAGTGTTAACATCCAAACCTAACCATTCCTATGTATTGGGATTTATATATTAAATCAGGAAACATATTTTGCTGTGTTTTTTTTTGTTTTAGTCAATTATAAGTCCCTTTTCCTATATTTTGATGCATGTCTGTTAGTCTGAGATGTTTATTACACCTCAGACAGGGTTTAGACGCAACTGGCAGATATCCAGTCACCAAGTCTAGTAACAGCAGCATTAATGGGCTCTCCCAATGCCTTAAGCCTCTTTCAGTTCCATGAAAGCAGGTGAGAAAGCCAGAAACACACATAGCCAGCACCCTATAACGTGTGAATGTTTCACCCATAGGAGGATATTAAAGTAACTCTACTTCTAACTTTTACTTGGCCTGATTACAACATGGTTTAGCCCTCCAGTGCTAGGGGGAATAGCTACACCCTGGGGACCCAACTCCAGTTCTCAAGGGCAGTCAACAGGTCAAGGTTTAAGTTGAAGACTGAGCCACTGATTGAGCCACCTGTGCTGAAGCAGGGGTTTCCCTAAAACCTGACCTCTTGCTGTCCCTTGAAGACTGGAGTTAGCCACCCCTGGGCTAAACCCTCTGGCACTGAAGCGGATGAAAGGTTACATGTTATTTTTCCGAAGTGATGTACAAAACAATAGGTAAACAATTGACTTACATTTTATCATGAGCGTGACAATTATTTTAATGCACGAAGAAGAATATTGCCAGGCTTGTAAATTAGCAAATGTAATGTATCTTATTTTTCAATCTTATGTCATCTTAATGTCTTTTAAGAAGGTAACAGGACACATTGCTTGCTGATGGAAGCAACTGAGCTACAATAATATGCGCTGTTCACAGGAATGATAAGGTGAGTGACAGCCCCCCACTGTTTGCAAGAGTTTGACCCCCAATGGCTTGATCTAGCCCTGACTCCAGTGGGGACAATGAAAAGTAGTGTATGCGACTATTGTATTCTCTGTTATCTGATCCACTTATGTTTTTTTATAGATTGCTACTTCACCTTTCTCCTTACCCATTACCCTTCTTGCTCTTTATTCGTGTGTCTTATTGAGACTCTTGGGAGGGTTGGAGTTAAACTGGAGATTGATATGGTGTAAATTATTCTAGTGAAAATCCATGGGACAACAACAGAATTGGAACAATGACCATATTTGCAAATCCCACTCGTTACTATTAAAGAATCAAATAAAGTACAGTACTGATAATTTTCAAAAGAAAAGTAATTATTAAAAGTGGTAGTACTGCAATTACAAATGGATGAATTGTTATTTATTTAGTTATTTCCAGCACATAGGGGAACTGGCAGTTACTATTATTTGCATGCATACCAACTGGCCACCCAGAAGGAAAGGACATTGTACATAAAAGTGGCAACTAGATTCTTACACTCTCTCTTTGATCTTTATCTCTCTTTTTGTCTGTCGCGCACACTCGCAGCCATTTGCTTTTCTTACTGGATAGGTTACAGGACTTGACTATGTTGCATATTGGAAGACGATGAGGCAGGTTAAAGCTGCAGTTCAGTCAATATCCTGCATGTGTGTTTTTTTTAATAAATCAGTTCTGTTGTAAGAAAAAATACTTTTAGCATTTTCTGTTTTTAAAAAAACAACTTTGAAAGACCAATTTTCTTGTATTCTATTTTAACAACCATTTGCTAAGGCACTGCCCCTTCATGTCCTGTCACAAGCCCTGAGACACCCCTTTGTCAGCCCTGCCCTCCCTCTAGCACATGTCAGTGCAGGAGTGCTCATGAATATTCATGAGCTTCCACTGAGAGACAGAAGCAGAAGAAAAACAGATCCCTTCACTAATGATGTCACCAGATTTTGCCGATCAATACATGGAGAACGAATTGACCTGCAGCTATACAGTTCTTTAGGTAATTAGAGATTGCCCACATGAAACTATTGAAGTAAAAAAAAAAAAAAAAAAGACTGAACTGCAGCTTTAAGTCACAAGTAGCAGGACACAGCTGGACATGGAATGCTACAGTCCTAATTGTAACTGCCACTGTATGTTTGATAGTTACTCCTTTCCCTCCCTCTCAATGGCCTTCATTTAATATGCTGTGAAGTAATCTTCCCCTTGCTGGGGAAGATGGTTTCTTTGTTCAAATGATTGATTGATTGCAGCTACCCATGTGCTTCCCCACTTGCTCATTTTAAGCCATATCTTCCTGTCAACCAATGCTCTGCATAGCGCCAGCTAAAGCTGCTGGGCATGGTAGCAGTCTGAGAAGCACGCCTGACCCCGCAGTATCTCGCACTGATGGGCCCTTATACGGATGCCTTTCAGTGATAACTAAAATCATAAGGGGCTATATCATTGACTCAAATGGAATGGCATAGATGTGAGCGTATGAATTATATCAGCTGACACGTCAAATCCCGGATCCACAAATCTCAACTTAATGTCTCGTTAATATTAACGGTGTATTTTTAAAGGGCAATGACATAATGGTAAGCCATGCTTTCAAGGGCAAAGGGCACAGGGTTCTATGTATCAAAGTGCAAATTCGGGTGCAAAGGCATTATTTTTTTTCGACTAAAATATACCTGCGACAGACAGCGTCTATGTATTAATTTTGCTTGCTCCATTCTAGGTGACTATATGTCTGCCTGCGACGAGATAAGGGATTCATGGAGCAAGTGGGAGGAGTTATGGGAGGGGTTACATTTGCATATCTGTATATTAAGGAATGTGTGGCTTGCATTACTTTTCTTGATGGTTTACTGCATTGGCTTTTATGTCACCTCAAAGGTGGCATCTTTTTCATAGTGCAGAATACGAGCGCAGCGTGCACCAAATTCTACAACCGGACAAATACACTTTGTAATAATGTTGCGTTTTAGATAGAAAAAAAAGATTTTTTTTATACCACTGCGTCAGCGCACACGCTCCTCAAATGGGGCGTTACTCACATTCAGACCCTGAAATAAGGTTTTCACAAGGTCTCTATGGTTGTAACACTACGGTCTGATTGAACACCGACCTAGCATTATATCCCTCACCTCTCTTTATCGTAGTGATACTAAGACATATTTAAATTCACGTTATTGGAAGATAACACAACATTTTGTTACAATAACGAGACATTAAAGTCTATGTTAATGAGATGTAGTACGGACGTTGTTTTTGCTTATAATTAGATTTGAGCATACAAAAGGGCCCCAGTCATGCGGCGGGTTCCGTTCTAAGGACCCGCCGCAAAGCGAAAATCGCCACCATCAATTTTTGTTATTTGCCCATGCACAGACCAGCAATGCGCCGTTCTACGCATGCGCAACATCGGCAAAAAAACCCATTCTGCGCATGCGCGACCCCGGACCGGCCCGTTCTGCGCATGCATGACCCGGACTGGCCCGTTCTGCGCATGCGCAGAAATGGCGGTCCCCCTTCTTGGTACCGCCGTATCGCCAAAAAGTGGGGCGCCGAGAAGCGGGGCCGTGCTGTATGTGGTAACCTCAGGGGAACTTAATCTGTTCCTGTTTTAGGTAACGTTATGCTATCAGTCCAAGTTATTATTATTATCGTTTCTTTGTTAAGCGCCAACATGATCCACAGCGCGGTACAATGGGGGTACGTATTTCTTTTTTTTTATTCTAATGCGCTACTCACCAATAAACTCAATACTAGACCGCATATATTGTCTATATTACATAAACAGAATAACAAACAAGTGCAAGCAGATTCAGAAGGTAGCGAGGGCCCTTCTCGGGGGAGAGCTTACAATGTAAAGGGAAGTTCCTTCATTCTTAAAATGATTATTACTTGTGTTGAAGATTTCAGAGAAATAATCATTAATTAATTGTTGGGCTACATGGTATTACTAACATTTTGAAACAACCGTGATGCATTTCCCATTCTGTCTCTATGCCCCCGATTGCATTTGAAATTTGGGTTTCTGAATGGAAAGCAAACTTAACACTAAAGCGTATTTCCTCAGCACCAAAGCTAAGATATTAACTTGAGCCTTGGCATCTAGAAAAACTGGACCGTCTATATTGTAGCATTAAAGAAGTTGACAAGACGAAGCAGTTAGTTGAGCTGGATTCATGGCTTGAATTGCACAAATGTGTGATTGTGATGGAATTGAGTTATTATCGGACAATTCATGTTTTAGACTCCCACATTCTTGGTGTTAACCCAACACCCGCTTTGCCTGCTGCGTTTTCGCCATGTGTAAGCATTTTAAGAGAACCTGATTGCAGTCACACATTTAGCTCGCCTTAGTGAGGTTAACATTGAGAGCTTGTTCTAGTTCTGTCTGTAAAACTCTCTGTGAACACAGGAGGAAGCAGAATAATCTCCCTATTTCCAGGAAGATAGAAATTGCTTGCTTTCTACCATAAAAAGCTTGGACTTTTGTTTGTGCAATTTATGGCTGCAAATTGTCTAATGACAGGTGACCGAAAATCAATTTGTAATCTGATTTGAGGTTTTTGATTTCCTCTGACAAGTTTCAATTTTCATTAAAAGCCACCTTATTCAGACATAAAAGAAATCCTTGAAGGGTAAAACAGGGATTGTCTCTAAGAATATAAAGAAACAAACTCTTTTGTGCCATTTATTCATTGCATTAATTGTGAGCTCCAGCGCAGTGGTGTCAGTTGCCAGATGTACTGTTATCAAGCCCTGTGATCAGTAAGAGGAGGTAAAAAAAAAAAAGCGCAAGGGCTCACATTCAGAAATCGTTCTTTCGTATATTGACACTTTACTTATCAACAAGCCTCATTATCTGCTCTGGGCTAGATCTCAGCTTGCTGGTGACATAATAAGCAAGAAATCACTGATGCTGCCGTTCTGCATTCTCTTAATTGTATGTATTCGCTAGAAGAAGAAGAAAAAAATGATCATCAAGGTTTCTTGCCTTGATGAGAAATTGACATTTTCGGACTGATTATTTGGAAGCACTATGTGAGGTAGATAAGACCCAGAGTTGTTTTAAAGGAGGGCAGCCTTTCTTTCACAGGCCTTTTTATTGCTCTACTTGACCCACTTGATGAGTATGGATTTCATGAGGTCTTTTTCAGCATTTGAACTATAAAAGGTTCAGAATGACACCACCCCCTTATAGACAAAAGATAACCTTGCCCTTTGAATATATTGATTCTTTATTAACTAGGCTGTTTAATGCAATGAAATGAGGCATTAGATTGAAGCCTATTTCAAGTGCTTTGAATAATCTTTAAAAGCTTGAAAGACTTTAAAAAGCTGCTGTGCAATAATTGGCATGCATTTTTAGCATATTTAGAGACTGAAGCAGACTTTAAAGCTGAGCAGGAAAACATTCCTTAACGTAACTTTGAGCTGATAACCCTTTATCACACAACCGCTATTATGACAGGAAGCAAACATTGTAGCTTGTAGAATGCTGCTGGAGTAACTGTGTGTTGAATAATGCTAAAAAGCAATAAATACACTACTTATGTATCTTCTTCTTTGTTTTCTTGGCATAACAATTAGGGTAAATATTTCACTTTGTTATTCAGCTCTTTGAAACAATCCCAAAAGAAATGCATGTATGCATAATATGGACATTTAGCCATTAGTCTTTTTGAAACGTAATGTGATTCCTATTATACGCTGCTAAATACTTAAAGCAACGTTGTGTGTTTGTCTTCTTAAAACTAAAAGCATGAGGTTTTTTCCCTTTATCATCTAAGAGCATATATTTAATGCAATCCATTTATAATTCCTTACCCTACTCCCAAAAAATTAGCTTAATTAAAATAACCACTAAAACTTGTTATATATTTATCCTGCCAATCATAAAGAGCCTCCGCCCCATCGACATTTTGGTGCAAGCCCTGTGAGGAAATTAGGTGCTGTCAAGATTCTTTAAACATTCCTTGATAACGTAAAGAAATGGAATAAAGATGTACTGTAGTCAGGAGATCCATGTACAGACAGTGAGATTACTGGTGTGTAAAGGATTTTACAGTTTTTACATTGACTTTTCTACGTGTATAGAAGACATAGGCTGTATTCACTCAGCAGTGCTCTGCCACAGTATACCTTCTGTCAGCAGAAGACATCTTACAGCCTAGTCGAGTGGGTGCCTTGTGGCATAGCATAACTTAGTAAACATGGCCCCAAATCCTCAAGCGTACATGAATATATCAAATATCATACAGTACATTGTATGTGTCTTTTATTACTGTACATCTAGTCTAATAGAGACTCCTTAATGGTGGAAACTGCTTTGTTGAACATCTTATACACCCAAAGAGTACAGAGCGAGCAAACCTAACAGGGGCAGCCTTTTAATAAACCTGGACTTATTAGCTTGTTTGCTGACACTCTGGGTTGTAAATCATTCTTATTGTTATTGTGGATGAAATTGAGTTGTTTTTGTCTTTATTCTACTGTACACAGAGATGTTTTTTTCCCGTACCTTTTTTAATCACCATAACTTGACTTTGCCGGGCTGACAACCAACAGTACATCTTGAAAAAGAAATAGGTTGAACACTTTGTGTGATGCGCTCCATCACTTTCAGCTCGTAACTCTTTTTTTCTGACCAGCAAACACAATGCAATGCAGTCCCTATAGACAGTTAGGCCCGTAATATAGTGGGCCTGTGCGAACGCTTGTGCACGTGACGCACATTTTTCGTGTGTACGGTCAGAGATGCTGTGAGCGATAGCTTGGAAGGGTACTGTGTGTGTGTGTGTGTGTGTGTGTGTTTGTGTGTCACTGGGGAAGCTGTGTGTGTGTGTGTGTGTGTGTGTGTGTGTGTGTGTGTGTGTGTGTGTGTGTGTGTGTGTGTGTGTGTGTGTGTGTGTGTGTGTGTGTGTATATTATTTTTTTTTAAAAAGACATGCTGTGAGAAGAAATTATTTATTAAAAGTGTGGAACTTTATACACACATACACATACACACATACACATATATACACACACATACATATATACACACATACATACATTACAGACACTGAGCGGTAGCGGCGTGAATACTTACTTTTCGGAGTCTGCTCCCCTATCGGCCGGCTCCACGCTCACTGCCATGCGTGCGCGCAGCGTGCGCATCCACTATATTACGGGCCTTAGAGGGCTAAACCAAGCAGCTTTATAGTTGGAATCATTCTTCATTTGTGCAGTGCATTGTGGGTCTTTCCAGCGCTGAAGAGGTGGAGCACAGAACATTTAAATACAGATTTGTGTGTGTATATATATATATATATATATATATATATATATATTCAGATAAGGCAGTTGGCACTCCAATAGGTGCTGGTAAGCCACAGGTGCACGTCCCATATAGAGAATGTAGTTATACGTTACCGTTCCAAGGATTGGTAAACAAGAGACAGCACTCAATGTTGAAAATCAAAGTGTATTAGTGATAGCAAAAATATATCAAGAAACCCAGGAAGGTCCCATTCTGTAGGACCGAAACGTTGGGTTTCTGGATGTATTTTTGCTATCACTAATACACTTTGATTTTCAACATTGAGTGCTGTCTCTTATTTACCAATCCTTGGAACGGTAACGTATAACTATATATAACTATAAAAATGGAGATTCCTTACCAGGCAGACCAGGAGTCCAAGACCACGCAGCAAGAAACGAGACAGCACTCAGAGTAGATATCAAATAAAGGATTATTGAAAAAAGGCACATACTCCCTTGAGAAAGGTCCTGTTTAAGGACCGAAACGTCGGTTGTATGTGCCTTTTTTCAATACACCTTTATTTGATATCTACTCTGAGTGCTGTCTCGTTTCTTGCTGCGTGGTCTTGGACTCCTGGTCTGCCTGGTAAGGAATCTACATTTTTATTCATTATTATATGGGACATGTACCGGTTTTCAACCTTTATTGCGAGTGACATCTGCCTTTGTATATATATAACTATATTCATTGTAACATCGCCGGAAGAAGAGATCAGTGTATCTCGAAAGCTCGCACAAATAAAAGCATTTCGTTAGCCACAGAACGGTATCATCTATTTATTTTTTGATTATTGAAGCTCGGCTAACACGGTACTGATACCTCTACATGTATATATATATATATATATATATATATATATATATATATATATATATATATATATATATATATATATATATATATATATATATATATATATATATATATATATATATATATATACATTTTGCCCGTTTCATAGTAACGCTTTCTGAAAATGTAAACTCAATAGCTTATGGCACAAACAATCACAATGAGAAAGCATTGATTTCTAATTAGCAAATCTCATTGATTATGCTTCATGTAAACAGTGTTCTATTCCATGCAAACAGAACTGCAAGGAAAACTCACTCAACAATCTAATGAAGACATCAGGCAGAGCAATTTGGAAGGCAGAAAAAGTATTTTCTTTTTATAAACACAGCACAAAGGGGGCAGTATTTAATAATAACTTTATTTCATATTGCGCTTTTCTCCCAATGGGACTCAAAGCGCGTCACAATTACAGTATAGTGCGCGGTACACAGCACATAGGAATCTTACAGACACAGGCCCTGCCCAGATGAGCTTACAATCTATGTTTTTTGTGCCTGAGGCACAGGGAGATAAAGTGACTTGCCCAAGGTCACAAGGAGCTGACACCAGGATTTGAGCAAGGCTCCTCTGAGTCAAAACTCAGTGCCATTGTTACGAAGTCAGTGTCCTTACTCACTGAGCCGCTCCTTCTCCCGTCTTCTGGATTTGCAACAATGTTATACTTCGATAAATAGTCTCCCCTTTTCTCATTAAGTGTACTTCTATTTCTGCTTGAGCTGATCTTTTACCCTAGAGTGCAAGATAAGGTACGTGGCATTCTATAGAGCAATGACATTTAAAAAACGCATATGCACAACAGCATTAGAGCACCAATTATGAACCTTCTCCAAAGTGTATTGGATTTGTAAAAAATATTGATTTCTTGTCAATGACACCTTCCACAGATAAAAATCCATTCTGTACCATAAAATGCTGACAATGTCACGCCAGTTTTTTGTCACAGTGAACTCCTTCATCAGGACAATCAGCTGATAGATCAAGAAGGAATAAGAAAGAAATGCGGGTCAGGAGAATTTAGCTTTACCTGGTGGCATCGGTGACGGCAAATAATGTCATACAATCTAGTTAATTCATTTGCTTCAAAAAACAGGTATTTTTGTTCCATGCCACACAATACAAATTGTGACCTAGCATACCTTTGTTTGGATTATTCATTTTATTTATTGTAACAACATCCGCAGGTCAGATTTCAAATCATGCCTTGGCCTCTTTAAATCTGCTTTTGCGCAATCTTTTATTGAAGACGTTGTTAAATCGTTTAAAAAAAAACATCCCCAAGAGGGGCGGCGACGGTGAGGAAGATGGAGCCTTGATTTCTGAGCTCCTCTCCCACCGGCATTAATACAGCTAATAACAGCAACAGATCCCACGATCTAATTATATAAACCATAAAGAAAAACCTATAAACACCCAAGGATGCCAGCAGGCAGTGTGGCCCGAGCTAAAAGTCAACCGGTCACTACATATTTTAAAAAGAAAGCAGAGATACCAGCGGAGAAACCAAAGCTTCCCGCTCAGCTTGCTAACATGGACCCCGACAGTGATCCCTCTCAGGAGGATGAAAGGGACGAGGAGATGGTCAGACGAAAGGACTTGAAAGAATTTTGTGCCAAGATGCAAAAATTCTTTAAGACTGAATTATGGGCTCTTAGGAAGGAGGTTGACGCACTTGGGGAGCGAACTGACACCCTGGAGAGAAACGCTGATGAAACTACAGCCACCATTGCACAGACACAGGATCAAGTCTCCACAATGAATGACAGAATCAAATTTCTGGAAGAATAAGTGGAGGATGCTGAGAATAGGGACAGAAGGTGCAATATAAGGCTGAGGGGTGTCCCAGAAAGTGTCCTCGACCCTGAGGATTTCACAAATAGCTGGCGGGAACATATTTTCCCTGATAAACCGGAGTCTGAAATCAAACTGGACCGGTGCCATAGAGCTCTCCGTGGCAAACCTCAGAAAGGTGACCCCCCAAGAAACATTGTGGCCCGCTTCCACCATTTCCACACTAAGGAGGAGGTCTGCAGGCTTGCCAGAGAGGATAACTCCCTAGCCTTTGAAGGAGTTAAAATACAAATATTTCAAGACCTAGCTCCGGCCACCTTGACCAAACAGAAAGCCTTAGCACACATCACTAAGGTTCTCAGGGATAACAACGTGAGGTATATGTGGTTGTTCCCCTGCGCCCTCCTATTCATTAAAAATGGAGTAGCACACACTCTGCGGAGCCCTGAAGAAGGAGAGGGATTCTTAGCCAAACTTGGTCTCGCCGGGGCTAACCATAATTCACCCCACATCTCTCCGACCCGTTCCAGCATCCCAACACCCACCTGGAGTCGCGCTGGCACCTCGAGCACCAGAAAACCCACCAAAGATGGCGCAACCGGGACAACAACTGGACCTGCTAAAGAATAAACAGCTCTGCGTGCTATGCCATACAAGATCCCGCACTCACACACCCCCGCCCTGCACTAGAGGAGCCGGAGTGCCGCCGGAATACCACACTGATGACTCCCCGACTCCACGATATGGACCAGCCTTACCTGGATGTCCCCTGGAAGTAGGATATCGTTTCCCGCCTGGAGCTGACATGCACCCAACGTTAACACGGCAGCCATCCTTCCTGGTCTCGCGCGGGAAGCAGAGTGGTTTTCGCGCGCTTTAGGAGATGACGTCATCGCCGGGCGCCCTCTTCTCGCGAGATCACGGACGCCACTGGATGACGTAGGCGCTGAACACTCGGGACCCAAGATGGAGGCCGGGGATTGTCCGGGAGGGTCGCGAGGTGGTGGGAGAAGTGCTGAAACGGTAGCACACCCCTCCGACCGCCCCAGACAATCTGAAGTCCAGCCCAAAGTGCTCTACTGGGGTCACTTAGTCACACATATAGTTTACCAAAAAATAACACAGCAAATAAAGAGTCCCCCCTGCCCGCCCCTTTAAATATTGTTATATTCAGCAATTTAAGGTTATACCATGAATATAAGTGGATATGGTTATAATATAAGTACTAAAATATATATATATAATGTATATAATTCATTAATTAACATGGTTCATAATATAATTAATTATATATTTTATATAATTTCTACATTCATAGGAGGGGTTCCAGAGTATTAAGCACAGATGCCATAATATAGATTTGATATATATTAGCTATGTAATAGTTGTAGATATATAATGAAGTATATACAAGTAAGGGCATATTACTGATAAGCTGTATATGTTAACATATATGTCACATAGATGGTTATATGTATTTTTAGGAATATGGTTATATGTATATGTATATATAGGTGTTTATGTACAGGTATGTATGTATATGTGTATGCGTATGTATGAGCATGTATGTATATATATATATATATAGGTACAAGTGAAGGTTTATTTGGGTATGTATCTGGATATATGGGTATATATATATGGATGTGCATATATATATGTGCCCATATAGGTTATATGCCCACAGTAGCGAATATATATTGTATATATTTAAGCATAGGTATATTTTAGTTACATAGTTTGAGATACAAATCATATCAACCCCATAAGATTTAAGGTTGTATAGACGTCACAGAGATACATGTACATATTTTGTTGGGCTGTATAGAGGGCTACATAGTCGACGGAATAGTTAGTTCAAATTATATAAATTACATACTATATGACAATGGACGGCCTAGACAAATTTGAAAGCGGACGATTTAGACAAATAATAAAAATGACAGGTTGGATGAGTGCGGAATTTTGACAGGTTTGACAAGGTTGATTAGTTAGTTTGTTAAGTTAGTTAAGACAGATACGTTATATATGTGTTATATATAAGTGATACCAGTTTACAAGTTTTACAAGTTGTACAATATGAATATGATGCCGGGTGAGCTATTCTCCTTCGTGCATGTGCCCCCTTTTTCGGTCCTCAGTTTGGAAGGACCGTTACCAAGACCCAGGGTGGTCGATCTCCACTCTAGGAGACTGGCCCATCATTAAATTGGAGCCAGACACCCCACCCTCTGGGCGCAGGAGCTACTCTCGGGGGCTCCCGAGATACGCTCTTGTATCCTGTGTTTTTCTTTTTTATTATTTATTTTTTTCCCACCTTTATTTTCCCTCCCCACCCTTCTCTGCCGCAACCCCCTCGTTGTTTCCCATGTATTGTCTACCTATCTCCACCCTTTCCCTCACCCTTCCTTCCCTAGGATGTATGATGTCTGGCCACCACATCAAGCTGACATAGCAGGTATGAATATTACTGTAAGAAACCCTAGGAAAAACACCAAGAGTAAGTACAATGCTCACTATACATATTTTCTCTTACACATAAAAAATGGCGCTCACATGTATTTCACATAATGTAAAGGGCTTTAATAGCCCGATCAAAAGAAAGCTGGCTTTCACAGATTATAAGAGGAAAAACGCGGAGGTGTTGTTCTTGCAGGAGACGCACTTCAGCAAGAATAACTCACCTGGGTTTTTAGATAAAGGCTTCACTCAATTTTACATGGCTTCGGAATCTGTCAAGAAAAGAGGAGTGGCCATTTTATTTCATAATACCATACCCTTTGTACTCCAGACAATTAAGAAAGACGCAGAAGGTCGCTATCTCATTCTCACTGGAACAATCCATGAGCAGCCCATCACATTGGCCTCCCTATATGCTCCTTGTGTACAAGAGGCATCTTTCTTTGACAGATTCTTTCATCTGTTAAGTTCAGTAGCTAAAGGATATATCATAATTGGAGGAGATTTCAACATTACGATGCAATCTTCCCTGGACAGGTCAGGAGGAGGCGACTCTGATAATAAAAGAGCTCAAGACACCCTACGCAGTGCATTGAAAGACATCCAATTAGTAGATATATGGAGGGAGTTACATCCAACATCTAGGGACTATACCTTCTACTCTCACCCACATACCTCGTACAGTAGAATCGATTATCTCTTCGTTTCGTGCCACATGGTTCCGAAGGTCACTAATACAATGATCCATGATATTTCATGGTCTGACCATGCACCAATCGAGCTTAGGTGCAACAGTCGACCAGGCGCAAATTGGAAACTCAACGAATCTATTCTTACAATACCCGAAATTTGTACTACAATAGCTCAGGAAATAACTCAATTTTTTGAGGTTAACACAGGCTCTGTGGAATCCCATACGGTCTTATGGGAGGCTCATAAAGCAACTTTAAGGGGCATAATAATCAGTATTACTGCCAAAAGAAAACGAGTCAGAGATTCCAAAATTCGGACGCTCCAATCCAAATTACATTCCCTGCTATCAAATCATAAAACCAATTCAGATCCAATTACAGCACGGGAACTGAAAGACACAAAAATTGAATTAAATATGCTATTGACTTCCCGAGCAGATAATTCCTTATGTTGGTCTAAGAGAAAGTTTTATGAAAAAGCTAACAGGCCGTATACGATGCTAGCTCGAACACTAAAGGATAGGCAATCTAAGTTTAATATCCAAGCTATACGCTTAAAATCAGGTATTCCCACGGCCAACCCTAAAAAAATAGTAGAAGAATTTGGTTCATTCTATGGTTCCCTATACGACGGAAAGAAAGTGGCACACAATAAAAACACGAGCAGAGTACTGAGAGATTTCTTGGCCAGCTCAAAACTGGAGAGATTGACAGAGCATGACAGAGAAGCTATGGGCGCTGACTTCACATTGGAAGAAGTGTCGCAAGCCATCAAGGAACTGAAACCATCAAAAGCACCAGGTCCTGATGGCTTCTCGGGGTTGTACTACAAGAAGTTCTCTGAATCACTCGCCCCACGGTTGCTCCATATGTTTAATGCTATTTTAGCAGGAGCCCCTATTCCCGAGGATATGCTACGGGCGTCTATATCACTAATACATAAACCTGGCAAGGATCCGCTCAATTGTAAAAGCTATAGACCAATTTTTCTAATCAATACCGATATAAAAATATATGCCAAACTTCTGGCCAATAGATTGAGTCTAATCCTACCCAGACTAATACATCCAGATCAAGTTGGGTTTGTTAAGGGGAGGCAGGCAGCGGATAACACCCGACGATTCATTGATCTGTTAGAATTGGCAAACAAAAATAACATAAAAAGCATGTTATTAAGTCTGGATGCAGAAAAAGCTTTTGATAGGATAGACTGGCCATATCTACGAGAGACGCTCGCGGCATTTGGCTTCGGAAATCGGGTGAGTGGAGCGATTATGTCGCTGTACTCAGGCCCATCTGCCAGAGTCATATATCAGGGCTTCCCCTCAGACCCTTTCCCTATCCAAAGTGACATGAGACAGGGGTGCCCATTATCTCCCCTCCTGTTTGCCCTATATATTGAACTCCTGGCGGCACGTATTCGAGAAAATCCGGATATCTCAGGGTTAAACGCATACTCCCAATCCCACAAAGCGGCCCTGTATGCAGATGATATCCTATTAATCATCTCAAAACCCCTCACATCATTGCCTAATCTATTTGACCTTTTAGATAAATTCTCTAAGGTCTCTGGGTTTAAGATAAACCAATCCAAGTCTGAGGCTCTGAATGTCAATCTCCCCGGACATATAGAGAAACTACTGAAATTGAATTTTAATTTTAACTGGCAAAAGAATTCACTCAAATATTTGGGGATCCATATCACCAAAGATGCAAAACACATCTATAAGGCAAATTATCCCAAACTAATCCGGACTCTAAAACAAGACCTAATCAGATGGTCCTCCAAGAAGATTTCTTGGATAGGAAGGATACACAGCGTGAAGATGAATTTACTTCCCCGTATCCTATACCTCTTCCAGACATTGTCTGTGCCACTCAAACTGAAGGGTATACTCTCACTTCAGTCTGAAATATCCAACTTTATCTGGGGAGGTAAAAAACCGAGAGTAAATAAATTAAATATGAAGAGACCTCAATTAAGCCAGATCATTCAATCGCATTCCGCCCCTAAATTAAAAAGATGGGTGGAACTAGAAACTGCTGCTTGCTCCCCATTAGAGCTTAATAATCTGATTTGGCTACCTAAGTCGTCAAGGAAAGACACTTTGTTCCCACTCACCTCAACGACTAACTCTTTATCTGTCTGGGAAGTGTCAAGACTGAAAAACTCACTCACATCAGCAAGCTCACTGATGTCACCTATTTGGAACAATCCTAATTTTGCGCCGGGTGTTATTGGTCATAATCATTCAATCTGGAGAAACAAAGGATATGATAGACTCAAAGATCTGGAGGGCTACGATCTAAAAATTAAATCATTTGACCATCTCAGATCAGAAAATGATATCCCCCATGCTGAATTCTACAAATACCTTCAGATCAGAGCATTTTATAATAAATTCGCCCCATACCGCCCATTGACGAATTTCGAAAAGCTCTGTCGGGCAGAAACCGACACAAAGGGACTCATATCTACAATATACGGAGAGGTAGTCGAGCCTGCAACTTCAAAGCAACAAATGCCCTCATTTCGTACCCAATGGGAGAGAGACCTTGGGGAGACCTTAGAGGACGAGGAATGGAATACTATATTTTTAGGAGCCGCAAAAAGCTCGATGTGCACCACACTGAAGGAGAACGCATATAAAGTCCTCATGAGATAGTACCTCACCCCACTCAAATTATCTAAGTTCATACCAGGGTCCTCTCCATTGTGCCCTAAACAATGCGGAGGAACAGCTGACCTGTTACATATGCTGTGGTCCTGCCCGCGGATATCCCCGATATGGGAAAAGATCAGAAATTGGATCCAGAGAATATTTGATCTCACTATTCCCCCAGACCCGTGGCTGTTTCTCCTAAACAGACCTCTAAAGTGCCTATCAAAATAAATCCAACAACAAACTAATTGCACACTTTGCAATCGCCACGGGGTGCGAGATCGCAGCATTATGGAAACGCCCCGAAATTCCAATTATCCCAAAGATTCGGAACCGTATTTGGTATATCTGCCAGATGGAAAAGCTAACAAGCCTAGTTAATGATGCTGGCGACAATTATCTAAAAGTTTGGGCCCCATGGCTAGCTCAGACAGACATCCCCAGGGTAGAGCGTGACACAATTTGGCTATAATAGTAATAGATGCGTTCTCCTTGGGTGGAGTGGAAACTAAGTTTACAGCTGGATCACCATTCCCACTCATTATTAACTACTTATACTGCCACACGATCTTCTACGAGGTCCCATAGCTCATGAGCCGTCTTAGTAGACTCCAGAAACCATTACATCCTCACCCTATACGCTCCCTTTCCTCTTTCCGCCCCCCTCTACACTACCTCCCCCTTTTTTTTTTTATTATTATTTATTTTTTATTTTCCCTTGTTTGTAACAAGTATTATTTTACCGTGGATAAACATAACCTAAAATAAGATCTTTACCTACGCGGCGGAGTAGGGCTCGAAAGGCCGTGTGGGCTCAATAGATATGTTATACCTATATCATTATGTAATCTATGTTACCCTGTTCACCATGTATTGGATCTGTTTTTCATGTATACCATGTATTTACACACTAATAAAATACAAGTTATTAAAAAAAAAAAAGTCCCCAAATGCCACAATTACATGAAAACTACAGTTTCTGTCTTTCTATTCGCCTTTAACTTAAATTGGATACATTGGTAAGTTAACTTTTATTAATATCGAAAGCTAACTAGTTACCCTAATACTTGGGCTCTAAATGCAGCAGGGACTGCTGGAGAGCAACGAAACTGCAAAACACCCAGGGGTGGAAAAAAATCCAAAAAATTTAGGAGCCAGCTAGAATTGTTAGCAGCCAGAGTTTGGTAAAGAGGGAAGGAGAGGAAGTTGAAGGCTCTAACTCCAACCCCCTGGATATCACCTGTGGGGTCCCACAAGGCTCTGTTCTGGGGCTCCTACTCTTCTCAGTGTTCATCAATGATCTTCCTACAGCTTGTAAGGGAGCTTCAATACACATGTATGCAGAGGACACAATCTATATGCACACAGCCCTAGCCTCTACGACCTTGAACACGTACTTCAATCTGACTTTTTGGGGCTTGAAAATTGGGTTTCCGAAAACAAACTGTTTTTAAACACTGACAAGACTAACAATGGTATGTGTGACAAAGGCTAAATTTTGAAAGCTTCCAATGACTGAGCTCCAGAACAGAACCAACACTAATACCACCCTAACTCCCATTACTATTTTTAAATACTTGGGCATATGGTTTGACTCCCATTTAACATTCGGGATGCACATTGATACCCTGACATCCAAAACCTAAGCCAAACTAGGTGTACTTTACAGGAACAATTCCTCCCTAAGTCTGCTGGTCAGAAAGCGTATCGCACAGAAGATGCTAATGCCAAGTATCGGCTATGGGGACATAGTATACGGCTTGGCACCCCAAACCCACCTTAGCAAACTTGACACCCTCTACAATTCAATATGCCGTTTTGTTCTCCAATGCAACTACAACACACATCACTGGGAAATGCTCAAAGAACTAGATTGGTCATCACTTGAGTCTAGGCGCAAAGTTCATCTTTCCTGTCTTGCCTTCAAATACTTTCTGGGCAAGCTACCCACCTATCTGAACAAGCTCCTCACCCCTACCACATGCAGCACTTATCATCTGAGATCTGACTCCAAAAGACTGTTCATGGTCCCAAGGTTCAGCAAAGTATCCGACTGCTCCTCCTTCTCTTACCGTGCACCCCAAAACTGGAACAACCTACGGGAAACTCACATCCGCCACCAGTCTAAATTCTTTCAAAACTAAAGCTGTCTCACATTTTTATCTAGCCTGTAACTATTACATACGCCTATAACATATATTAGCTCTTACTGTGCATGCAATGTCTTGTATATAATGTATACCCAGTTCCCCTGTGTAACTATGTATTGTAACCATGTATTATTTGTCATCTTAACTCTATGCCCAGGACATACTTGAAAACGAGAGGTAACTCTCAATGTATTACTTCCTGGTAAAACATTTTATAAATAAAATAAATAAGTTGAAGGCTGTCACAGCCCTACCCACCATTCCCCCACCTCTCAGCAGCACTGTGTGTGAATGCGCGTGTCAATGTGTGTCTGTGATACAGACTGACTGTCTCACCCTGACAGTGTCTCACACACACACACACACACACACACTCCACACTATGCACCCAAAGCACTGTGCCTCACTCCCCGGCCACAAGTTATCTTAAAGAACATGGTCAGGGAGCTCTGCGCCTCCCTCCCCCCTCCTGAGAGCACGTCACCTGTCAGTCACCACCGTGGCTGCCATCGGCGCTCCCAGACATACTCTGTGTTCTCATTAGTAAAGCATTATTGAGCGCACTTTTTCCAGTCGCAGACATGACGGGTTTTTCAGCCGCCAGGTTAGAAAATGTAGACGCCCGGGCAATGAGGCACTTGGGATTTTCCATTCATCAGAACACCTACCCGTAATCAGAATGTTTACTAACAAGATCTTTGGAGTTGTGGTATTTAGGTTGTAGAATGGATGTTTACCGTGATTCGCAATGCATACATACATATCGCATTTCCCTGCACCCTCCCTCTAACCCCATTGTGACCAGCTGTGCTTGTGGACCAATCTCCACGCTTTGTAATCTAACATCCCCACCTTCAAACTTTAATGGGATCAGCTGTGCGGCTGGACCATATTCCACTCTGAGGTATACTCCATCCCACAATGAAAAGCCACTTCACCTTTTTGTTAAAACATCGCTCCTTATTCCCTCTAGATTGTAAATTCTCATGAGTAGGGTCCCATAATCTTTTCTATCTGTTTGTGCCTGTTTGGGTATATTTGCATGTACTGTAACTCATCAAATGTCTGTACCCCTATACTGCACAATGAATTTGTTGGCGATTCACAAATAAATAATAATAATATTGCAGAGTAAGGTGTAATACTTCCACTTCTCTAGGTTAAGAACAGGCAGAGGCTCCCAGCATGGGGCCGTCGCCTGCACAAGGGCTGGGAGCCCGCAACAGCCTAGCGCCAACTCAGAGGAAGCATTGGGGGGTTTCATAGGAGTCTTGGACCCTGGGGGGGGCTGTCCGACCATTTGGCCTGGCTACCTGTGGAGAGGCAAACATTACTTCTCCATCGTGGTCGGGTGTGAAAAGTGACCAAGGTCAGAGCGGGCTTAAGAGGAGGCATCCGTTGCACCAGGCAATACAACGCCCGCCCACCCCAAGTAAAGAAGTCAGGTAATGGTTAAACCTGTAATGTGTTGTCTTAGTATTTTCGCAGATTTCAGTGTCCCAACAGGTGGGACTGCCGGGCCACAGAATGTAGAAAACGAAAGCAATTTAGGCACCGGCTTTATGGCCAGGGCTTGTTACCCCAAGAAATGATTGGTAGATCGTAGGTGCTGATTGTACAGCCGGGTCAGCCCATAATCAGCAATGTGGAGAAGCTGTGTGGTCGGAATGTAACAGCTACAGGATTTTTTATTGCTAATCACAATTAGTTGGAGCATAAAGGGATAGAGATGGAGCCCAGACCAGGCACTGTGCAACCAGAGGCCAAAGGGGCGTGGGCTTTTGACGTGCCCATAAAAATGGTCTGGCCGGCAGTCTCTAGGTTTCTGATCATTTTGACTCGGTGAAAGACCCCAAGAGGTTTGAAAACTTGTAACATTTCAACTTGCTGGTCCAATAAAAGGTATCATATCACCTCCTACTCCCTCTCCTTTCTTTTACGAATTGATACTTTTATGTAAATTATTGAATAAGGCTGTGACCATTTTCACCCATGCCAACAGAATGTGCAACTCCATTATTATAGGGAGTAGGCCACATAGGGGAAGATGAATGCGGCGAAGATCGGATTAATTAGCTTTTATTCAGATGTGTTGAATTTACCAGTGCTGGCACCATAAAAATTGTCATCTTAATCATATCCTTTAAATATGATCAGCCTTCTAATTTTCTAAGTGATCTTATTTGCAGGAAAGAGTGACCTTACTAAGGACAAAACGAGGAACGCTATGCAACACCAGAGGACAACACAGAAGCTACCTTGCAGCCAGCGATGGGCCATTCTTTATTATCTGGTGGCTTATTCCACTGCTGCCAAAACCATCCTTCTTGGGTCCATGATTGTTGGCTCTCAATTCGGAGGCGTAGTCCTATAAAAGGACGTACACAAACCCAAACAGTTTTTCCTCTGTAGACATCATTATTTTGAAGGTTGTGACACTTTCTGAAGCAACTTAGTAGTTCTTCAAAGAAGTGAATTAACGTCTCATGTTAAATATCAACCGGTATCACTTTCTGAGCAAATACTTTAATTGTGGGGCAACTACAGCTCTTCTCTTGATCATTGGGGATTCTTTGAACAAAGCATTCTTGGATTGTAAACAGTGGTCACAGGGGGTTATAAAAAGTAGTGGCACTGTGACTGATATAAGATCTTCATTTATTAAATACTGAGGCAAAGCTATTTGGATTTTCTTTAAGAACGATTGAAACCATATTTAGGCTGTAGAAATAGGGAAAACGAAAGGCTTTGTATAAGAAAACATGTTTTCTTTGAGACGAACGTGAAGTTAAAATGTTTGTAGATAAAGGTAGTGGAGCTACTGTTGTGAAAATAAAAATATAGTGTTACTGCATACCCTTTGGTACTACACTTTGACCACACTATATATGTGAGTAAAGGCAGTGTAACCTTGCCCGTGCGTGGCCAAGGGAATATTACAATTTTTGTCGTGTAGCCTAGTAACCCATGCAGTTACACTTTCTTTTGGTGTTGGTGCCAAATACAGATTAGGTAATGTGCCTTCAGCAATTTTATTAACATGGGGAGATTGGGATTGTTTTTATTTTTGGCATGTTGTCTGAATGGGCCATATTACACACCATATAACCTGCTATTTTGTCAACTAAGAAAATATTACATTCAATACATTTCCTTGTTATGTAGTTAATGTTTTTATATAAGACAAGGGTGGCGAGTCCCAAAGCAGCATTACACAGATGCACATGCCTTTACTTTCTCGTGCAATTACAGTAATGAAACAATGATGCACTCAGACACCACTTCTATTTCCTTAAAGTAGACAACAAAAGGTATCTGCGATGGGTCACTTTAATCTGTCAAACAAAATGCTGGCTATAAAGATTGCCCCTTTCTGTGACAAATAAAATAAAAATTGTTTGTTTCTTCTGCTCCGGAGTAATGTGTAGTTTGTCTCTCACCCCCTAGGCAGAGTTGTATTCTTACAAATAGGTAAATGAGAGAGAGCATCACCATTGTCACCCAAAGGTAACCTTATACTTCCTGCCAGTGGGATCTTCTAGAAGTGTTTAAACACTATGTAAATGCAAATGTACATGTTATTAGGGATTGATCTCAAAAGACCCCTTAGAAACGTGTGTGTGTGTATATATATATATATATATATATATATATATATATATATATATATATATATACACATACATACATACATATACATACATATATACATATATACATACATACATATTTACACACACACATTATACACACGTGTGTGTGTGTGTGTATGTATGTATATATATACTGTATATATATAAACAAATACATTATATATATATATATATATATTTACACATATTCACACACATATATATATATATATATATATATATATATATATATACTTACAAAACACAAAATGTTCAGGGCACTCAAATGGACAAAATATAGGGCATATCACGTATCTTATAATCGGGGTTCTTGCAGTGCAGCCAGGATCACCATCCAGCAACAAAAATAGATAGAACAAAAATCTGCAGCACTCACTAGTCAGTTAGAACTGTAAAATAGGGTTTATTTCATCACACAAGCATCAGTGGTAAATACAAGAAAGAAGGGAGCGACTTTCAGACCTTCCTTGACCTTTATCTGAGTACTATGGATTTTTGGGATTTTTGTTACATATATACTACATACACACATACTAAGAGTTAAAAAAAAACTGCTCTCTCTCTCTAAACTTCAAATCTGACTAAGAGGGGGAGGGGCGTGAAAACAGAACTAATTGGTGGTCAGGGGGGTTGAGAAGAGCCCTCCCCAACATAATTACCCTCAATGTCCCTACCTGTACTGATGATCTGTGGGGTAGTGATCCCTGCTGTGCTCATGTAGCAGGGGGAGGGGGGAAGCTGCATGCTCTCCTGAGGTCTCCTCTATGTCTGAGTGATTACATCATCACCCAGAGACAGAGGAGCCCAGGGAAGACAGCATGGAGTCCCCTGCTGAGAAGTAAATGCATCTGGTGAGACTCAGGCTGCTCCCCGCTGCAGGAGACAGGGGGGAGCAGCATGACTTTTAAACTTCCTATGAGCCATTCATTTGTAACGTTTATAAACATCCTAAGGGCATTGAAGGGGTTAATGAACCCGCTTTATGATTATTGCAAAGCTTGGATTATCCATTTCCCCAAAATCAGCTATGTATGTCTTTATTTATATAGCGCCATTAGTGTACATTGCGCTTCACATTAGTAAATAGCTATGCATATTGAATTGTACATATAACCCGTGTGCACTCAGGGTACCACTGATTTTAAAGAATAAAAGATAGAGATATGCAGATGTTTTACTAGCAATTAGGGATCATGCTAATTCTGCTTTACATATATGTGAAACAATCATGTATATGTCAAATATTGGCAAAATATCTCACATTTTTCACAGTTATCTGTGTTGCCCAAAAAAATACCCAACCTAATCCTAATTTCCCGAAAGATGACAAAAAAGGTCAGTGGTTTCATTTTTGGGATGTTTGTGTAAAACTCAAGGCAAGCATGCTCGGGGTGGAATCAGGTGTTGGAGACTTTACCTGGAGTGTTGTTGAAATATACCAGAGCAGGGGTGGCCAACTCCAGTCCTCAAGGGCCATCATCAGATCAGATTTTACGGATATCCCTGCTTCAGCATAGGTGGCTCAATCAGTGGCTCAGTCAACGACCTCTGCTGAAGCAGGGATATCCTTAAAACCTGACCTGTTGGTGGCCCTTCAGGACTGGAGTTGACCACTCCTGTACCAGAGCATCATAAGGGAAAATATTTTCTGCAGTATCACCTTGAAAATAAGCATGCACATTGTACAGACTTTTAGGCATAAAATCACAACCCTCTTTTCTTGCGGCCTAATATAAACACCACGCATGGTTCAGCATTTCTGTCCTGAATAAACTATTTCAATATTGGCACCTTCGAAGAGTCCTTAAAATCCCATTTTTAATGAATGCAGCCCTCTACAGAATTATGAAACACCCCAAAATATCTGAATTGTGAGAAGCTGACGAATGGGCCAGATTTTATAGCTCATAAGAGGGGTTATAGTGTTCTCAAAACAGCATAAAATGAGCGGAGAAAGGTGTCAAAATGTAACATTTAGTAATACTTTATCAGTAAAAGTTTATGTGAATAGTAAGTCCTAATTTACAACAATGTGAATAATTTACTAACCCCGAAAAATAGAAGTATAGCTTATTAAACATTACTTTACTTAACTACTTTGTCCATATGGTCTGCAAGTAGCAGGTTATCCCCTTCACGGAGTAGACATACAATTTATACTGTATATCAGTCTAAGCCTCTTGATATTACATCGAGTGTAAAGTATTATTTGGCATTTGCATTAAAATTGATTAAATAACAACGGAGGTCATTCATTGGACCACAGAAAAGGAATGCCAGATACTAAAATTATGAAATGTTATGCATTTTGCTTAGTTTCATCTAAGAGACAGGTGGCACTTTGTTAAGCATTTTCTTTATTATTTTAAACACCTTTTAATTGAATGCAGGCATCATATTTATTGGGGGGGGGAGGGGGAATAACTATACACTCCATATAAAGAAAATATAATTTGAGCATCTGTGGCACTTCAACAATATAATCCCACATCTGATTTACCTGGATTGCAAATGTTTGATTTTTTTTGGTCACAAGGATTTGCAACCATGGAACCCAGGTGAAGAAATCTCTCTCTTCGGACCGGCGGTCCCTTTTACAGAATTCCACTTCTTATAAATGAAACCCCAAATGTTACGTCTCTCTTTGGTGTTTTGCAAGTTGTTTTTAATAATCAAACTTCAGATAAAATTACTAAAAGTGAAATTCACAGACAAGAAATACTTTAATTAAATATTGTGTAAAATGAACATTTTATACAGTTAAATATCTGAAAAAATGTACAGATAAAACAATCTTATTGTAGGGTCTTTAACAGTAAAATCTACCATTTAGTGAAGCGTTCAGTCTGGAGACAATGAAGCAATGAGTGCATTGACTAATTAATCTAAAACACAAACAGATTGCATTTATGAAGTAACTTGCAAATGTTTTAACATGTACACATAACCTCTTTTTTTTTTCTCCTTTTTTTATTTGAACCTTTCCTATACAAAATAAAACCGAGGCGTTTCATGTTTCAAAAGTGTCTTTTCAGGTTTTCCCATTTAGTTAAGCCTTTTTGGCTATCATAAAATAAATGTGCAACGCATTTATTAGTTGTGTTATACCATAGCATTCACTATTTGATAAACACCTTGCTGAAATGTGCATTTTGCCTAAAACGAAAAAAAAATGTCTCTCCTTTTTGTTTAGATATTTAATTCTGCTGCAGTTTGCAAAGTGTTCCTCGGTGCTGCTATAGCAATGCGTTTAGTGCAAAGGAAAAATAAAATACAAGTTTACCATTCTGTCACCTTTACAAACTATGTTTTGGCACCATTAGTCATGTTATACCAAGGAGGTCATTCCAATTTAAAAAGTACAGTCTTTGCTACTGTGTCTTGCTACAAAAAAATTCCCATTAAAAATATATAAAAGTTGTGTATAATCGTGATTTTATATGAAACCTATTAAACAGTGCAGGGGTTACAAGGGTGCAGAGTGCAGCAGAAGGCAGATGCAGAAAAGGAGTGACATCATTGTATACCAGGATTGTGCTTTTTTTTCTTTTTCTTTTTTTTTTTACACCATACATCATCTAAATGAGGTGATGATTAGTATTTGTGGTGTAAGCCTGTGATACAATAGCACAAAAGATTTATTTAAAAAGAAAATCATTTTTTAAGGCATCAGAGAAATTAATGTGGCAAAACCTTTAATCAAAATATCAGAAGTGAATTTTTTTATACTTAAAATTTAGGCCTCTGAATTTGTCCAGTAAACACAGTTAACTATGTGGCAAGTCATGAGTGGCAGCTAAAAAAGACTTTTACATTCTACAGAAAATAAAAATAAAAAATACAACCACAAACTGAATGGTCTTTGTGGTCAGATAACATGCACATTTCCTACGAGTATTAATTACAGCCGTGTGGCACAATTTTGTTTTGACTATACAACAAACAACTTTTATTCAAAATCATTTGTTCTGATAACTTAAAAATAATATAAAAATAAACAATGAATTTGACTTTTCCTCAAAATAAAAAAAAAACAATAAGGTCCGGAAAGTCTAAACAATAGCACATTTCGGAAGTACAAATGAAATGTATGGACACTATAATTCATTTAAAAAGTAACATACAGTATGAAGGCAACCATTCTTGGCTTAATGCTGTATTCAGCATCTCAACACCAGGCCGTAACAAAAACAATACATACAGAAACAAAAATAAAAAGGATGGAAAGCAATATACAAAATTTTAAAGATAAATACAATATTTATAATTGATATGTTACAAAATAAATTCCCTTAGTGACTGCGAGTGTTCATGTGAAAGAAAGTGTCGCAATGGATAAGACTATTTTATTCCTCATAGAATTGCATAAGGAATAAAATCTGCTTTTTCTAATATTTAGGTGGATCTGAAAAAAATTCAAGACAAGTGTATAAATAT
This sequence comes from Ascaphus truei, assembly GCF_040206685.1. Lineage (NCBI taxonomy): Eukaryota > Metazoa > Chordata > Amphibia > Anura > Ascaphidae > Ascaphus > Ascaphus truei. Next base: position 58,754,930 of record NC_134490.1, on the reverse strand, counting down.
TTAGCTACAACTTTGGCAAAATCACAAAAGTCTACAATTTTATAACCACATACAAAACACATTAGGGAAGAAGGATCTAGAAGTCAAAAGGACAATTTTCTGGTACAAGAAACATAGACTTCACAGTAGCCTAAGAATGCAATAGTATACAGTGCTAGCAATAAGTTGAAAAAATGTTGCAGATCACGCTTGCTTAACAGGAAGCTCTAGCAGTGGAAGTATATTTTAACCAACAGACAGTAGCTTTTTTCTCTGTCAGTGTGCTTGTTGAAGGCAAGAGAATTCAATATCAAAGTTACAATTTCTAACTACAATAAGTTACAAAGTTCCATTTCATTTTAAGATGAAGTTAAGTAATGATAAACCCTTTCCCCGCCCTAGTTCCCCAGATTTAAATGATTCATATATCTTTTTTTTATTTTATTTTTTTTTCCAGTTTGATGGCTCACACCTCCTTGGCCCCCCTTTTTCACCACAAAAAAATATTTCACATTATAGAGATACACAACCATTGTGAGTCAAATTATGAGTACAGAAAAATGTTCTGAGGCATTTTTCATCAGTGTTTCATGATAATCAAAATGGTAGCATCCACAAAGTTTCTCCCAACACATAGCAAGTACTAGACATAGCGAAGATGTAATCAGGAACTTTATACAAAATAGGCGTTGCTTTTTTCCCCCATGTTCTTCAGGATTGAGAAATGTGAAAATATGAGAAAAGTTCAGTCGATAAAATGGAATTGTTCATGAAGATGTCTGTTGTTTGCATGTTGGTTTCTAATAGTTCAAATAAAATCTTTAAAGAAAGTATTTGTAGCATTGTAATTCTTGTTGATTTTGTTCTGAAGATACTGTTTCCATCAGTATTTCTTTATATACTAAATGTGTCCCCTGAAGCTTTCTTCTGAAGCTCGATGCTACAAGCAAGTAGACAAAAGTGACTTTACATTGGTGGAACTACAAGACCGGACATAGCTAAAAGAAAGAAGAATGAAAGATCATTTTAGTTAAATTAAAAACAAAGCTAAACATTTTTTTTCATTGATTAGCTTAAAAATTTAAAGCAGAGACTTTATCAAACAAATGTCTATGTCAAATTTGCAACTAACTAATAAAAAGCTTTAGCATTTTTTTATATGAGATAAAGGAAAATAAAATAAAAAACAACAAAAAAAATGTAAGAAAGCAGAGGGTTCTGAAATTTTGGTGCAAAACATCCTGCCTCCCACATGTGATATTTCTTTTAGCGTTTTGCTAATAGCAAACAGTGGCCCAGACTCCCTTGGGACTGGCTATGTTGACAGCTGAGAAACAACATGGTCACTTCTGGTAATGTCAGATGAAACCAACTCACTCACCAGTCAAGACCAGACATTTCTCTAGTTCCTTAAATTAAAATCTTATGAACCTTATTTTCTTTTCTTTTTTTCCCTAGTGCAGTAGCACTAGGGCCTAAGGGAAAATCCTGGATTCTGATATTATTTTACTTTATTTTATTAGAATAGTAGATTCAAAAGGACTTAGAACATAAAAAAACGAGAACATCTACCTTGGTATCTATTGGCCATACAAAAAACAAAAGTAATAGCCTTTCCTAGAAATCTTATAACATTAATTACTGAAATGACAACGTTTGCCTGTAATGAATTTTACGTGTTGTTTTTTTCTTCAATGAAACCTGTTTTTTTTCCCTCACTAATTTATGTGAAACATTAATAAATTTGCTTATGTAGTAATCTGAGCTTCAATTTCTCAGTTCATTAATCCTAACAATATTAATTTGTTTTAGACACACCGTTCCAACTTTATGGCTCACAAAAATGATGTGTGTATACAGATCTATTGTAACATCTGATAGTGAAATAATTACAATTTGGCTCTTTGTAAGTGTCAGAACTTTTATTAGACCAAGGGAAAAAAAAAAGATGTTGTATATGAGCTTTTGAAACCGCATTCAGATTTGTAACAAGGCTCTATGCGGTCTTGAAAGATCATGCACAAAAATTTCGCTGCCAGAAAATAACCCATTGGTTTCTGGGACACTAAAGCACATACAATGGAATACATATACTGTATATAACTAAATAACATGTTGGCTAGCGTATGTCTTAAAATGATGGGAGGGACTGGCAAACAGGGTACATGCAAGTAATAAATGGCTCTAGTGTTCATACGTGAACATATTACATGTTTGCAGTTGGATTGTACATACATTTTGAATCATGAAGTCTCTGATGTTTTGTGCCATTCTCAAAGCAAACTCCAAATGGAAAAAGGAAAGAGACGCCACCTCCCATGCATGCAGTATACCCTCCCCAACCATCTTCCTCTCCAGATTCTACATTTAAAAAAATATTTTAAAAAATAAGATATGTTCAGATTTTCAATCAGAATATATTGTAAAAAAATATATATAGTTGTGACTTCTGATTACGTTTTGCTTTAGGCAGACATGCACATGTTATATAAAGGATGCCTTTGTCGGCACTACACAAAACTCAAATGCTTGTGGATTTCATTTCTGCTAAAGAAAAAGTTTTCATTACATACAATGGTCTTTGTGCACAATGTCACTTTTCTTGGCTAAATAATGAAACTGGTATTTTACATTGCATCCAGATTCCAAATAAACTATGTAGGAAAGGTGCACTTATGCATCAGTCTTTCAGCATTGTATGCAATCAATTTGCCGGTGTTGCAAATGTCACATTCAATTTTATAAAAATATGTTGAATTTATATTTATTCAAATAATATCTCAGGCGTCATATACTCCTTTCTACTGGAAGGAATGATGGATGTTGGTATTTAGAAAATATTTATTTCAATAGTAAACGGTTTTCTTTATGCAAGGTTAAAAGATGAAAATGTCTCACATTATGCAGCACTTGTTCTATCTTTACCAATTTCAAGATTTTGGAAAAGTGGGATTGAAATACATGTCTGAAAGATAAGAAAATACTTGATAACATATAATATGTTACATTAAAATGTCAGAGATTTTGTGGTCTGTAAATTAAACAGTGATTACTACAGTCAACATGTAGTCATGTTTTTTCAGATACAAACATTTCAGGGATTAGCTTAGTAACTAACTTATATTTGTACAACTACATGAAAGCATACAATCATAATACTAAATTTATTTTACTTGCATAAAAAATAATGATGCCTGTATATGCACCAACATCAAGGGTTTTACTGACTGCGCCTAACTGTTCTTCACAACATTGTGGACTTAACAAAATGGGGCAAGGAATTTAAGGCACTTAAGTTCAGGTCAGTAGGTCAAACGTTACTATAGTTAATGCATGGCTGTGATTCCATTGTAAGCAGTGGCAAATTACTGGTACAATTACAGAATTGCAACTCACCTTGAAGTCCATTTCCATTTGCACTGGTGCAAGATGGTGGAGGGGAAGCTTGGGGCCTGACAACAGGAGCAAAGGCGCTCTTTTGTTTCACTGCAGAGATGACATTGGCAGGTGAGAATGAGAAAATGCCGTGTGTACTGCTACAGTTTGAAGGGAGGGTGACCGAAGAGGCTGCCATGGTAGGGCTTGACGGCACTACTGCAATAAAGCAAAAATAATCAGGACTCAAAAGGAGTTTTTCATGGCATACATAAAAAAAGAGCGTAATATGGCCTTGCCTCTTAAGGTAGATAACAAAAAAAAATGTTTTAAATAAATTAAATGTGGTGGCATGCCACACTCTGGATAAAAGACAAACTCTTTTGTGTTGGACTTTTCTTATACATTTTGAACCCCACCACTGATGTGAACCTGTTATGGCACATACCGATGAATGAAATTACACTAATGTTACTGTCCAGCCTCCAGAGTCACCCATCCTTTTATCCAGTAGCTCACAACACAATTAATGAATATCTGGAGAAATCGTGAATGTACAGTGAATGAACACAAATACTTACTGCCATAAGGAGAGTTAGCTGAAGAGCCATTAAGAAATCCAGGCGAGCCAGGAACTCCTAAATTGGGCATGCCAGCATTTCCATATCCATTCATGCTATTGCTGACTGTGTTGTAATTGGACTGCTGGGGAGTACTGCTGGGAACATATCCTCGTGGAGAAACACTGCTTGTGTTGCGACTGTAGCCTACTGTTAGAAACAGCAAACCCCCCAAAAAGATAATGTTACTATCATTTACAATAGACGCTTTTGTTTCTTTCCCCATGCATCCACATCAAATGCTACACAGCTTTATTGATCACACAGCTTTACTTCACATTGTCTGTTACTGCCCTATCAACTATTGCAGTTTAAGATAACCTTATCACACCAACCCTACTTAAATCATCTATGAGCACACTATGTTGTTCTCTTCCCAGCTCAGACAGCCAACAAAAGCTTTCTTCGATCCAATTGTGTCAGTTTCTTTCACATTTGTCTTTAGTAGCAATTATCAACAGGCCTGATTCCTGGTTTGTACCAACAGTGAACGTGAACTTTCAGCCTTTCCAGACCTTCAAATGCCACAGCTGACAGGAAACAACTTGTTTGTTGCAGTGATTTCATCTTAAAAGGCTGTTCTGTTTCTTTGGGGGTGTGGGGGATCTTCATTTGATTATTGATATATTTGTTTTAAATCTAATATAGTTTAGTACTGTTAGGTTTCCATATACATTCCCCACTGAACATGGCTACTAATTTCATAATCAACTGTAAATAACCCTTTCTGTAGACGGTATGAAGGCAATCTGAAATCAACACAGTAAAGCTTAAAAACGTTTATTTATTTTTTAACTAAAAACTATCTACTGTATTTAGTTACTAAAAGTCCAACAAGATAAACTGCAGATAAATAAAATACTTTGTTTAAATCATACATGCATTGAGCTGATTCGGATATGACAATACATTATATGTGTATCTCAGTTACGGGGAAAACACGGTTTCCTGTCTTGCACTGATACTGGTTGGCAAGGGAGCGTTTAAGAGCAACAATAGAAATGTAGCGATTACATCAAACAATATGAATAGATATTAATTTAGCACCGTGAACAGCATATGGGATTATTTCTTTGCGTAACCACATACCTTGGTCATTAGCTTGAGATGACTCTGAAACATTAACTGCTAGCTGGCTGCTGAAAGAGTTTACTCCCATCATGCCGCTGTGAGATGGAGTGTTGGCAAGAGACGGGATCTGGTTGTGATTGCGCGGCACACTGTATAATGCTTCAGCAATGTCAGCTGCTCGTTTCAGGATTATTTCCTACAAAGTAATACATGCAGTCAGTATCACCATGCAATACCGGTTTGTCTCAACTGTCATCAAATAAGAAAGTCGCCAATTTGCAATCATTTCAATCAAATTGTCAGAATACTCTTTGGAATTTGTCTTGTTACTTGTTCTTCCAGATGTCTACGTAAATACTACATTATATTACTTTGTTGATTGCATAAAAAAATGTGGGAGAATCATGGACCCGGACTTTTTTTGTTGTTGTTCAAATAACAATTAGAGACTATATATTTCTATGGTGTTTCAGGGGAATGAAACGATTGTCAGATGGTTAAAATGTAGTCAAATATTTTCTATTCCCTCCACTTGGCAGGTTTACTGCAGGCTTCGCTATTAGTCACTGTATAATTTGGACCAAGTTCAAGGTTACTCGCTCATCTTAATGATTGCTTATGCTTTTGGCACCTTACACCTAATTGTCATTTCTGATGGGAAAACTAGCTCTGAAAAGAAAATGGGAAGATGAAGCTTTTCCGTTGGAATTTTTCATCACATAACCCTGCCCTAAAGGTGGTTGGCACAAGCCGCACATTACATACAATTGTATCGATATCTGGCCAACTTTGCACATAGTTGCTCCTAAATTGCATATTCGTGAATGGATTATGAACATGCCCTTTTAGGACCTACCTGGTTGTTGTGTGGCATCCCATACAGGGCTTCAACAAGGTCGGCTGCTCTCTTCAGTAATACTTCCTGTAGCAAACACACAGAGAAATACTTCTTCATGTGATGTAAAAGGTAGCCAGTGCTATAATCATGACGCCAAACGAAATGCAAGAATAGCAACATGAAAAGGTCAAATACGATGTCGTTATGTCAGTATTATCATTATATTAAGAAGAGGTATTACACATATAGGAAGGAATTTTGCTTTTGTTGACAGTGTTGTTTGCAGTTTCAAGTCAAATAGAGATACAAGCCTATAAATAATATTGCATTTTAAATTCAGCTGTGGAATGTTTGACTAGAACGGGTGTTTGGAGCTGTACCATGTTGCTGCAATGCTAAATTTGTGAAATCTGTGCTGCAGGTTTAATGATGTAGTCTTACGGGTATTAAACAAACAAACACATGGTGAAGATATGAAAGGCACAGGCATCACATTTAGTTGTTAATTCCTAGCACTTTAGTGGTGAAGAACAATAAGTAATTTTCCATATCTTAATTAAATTGGCAAAGTCCTTAAAGACAACATCTCACCTCTAATTCATGCCCCAAATGTGCAAGTGAGTTCAATGCTTATTCCTCTTTATTTTGAACAATAAAGTGAATTAACTTGGGTTAATCTAGTTTTTTCCATAATGACATTAAGACATTTTTCAATTAACCTCTTTGACTGTGTGCTGTAAAGGACTTCATAAATGACTTCACTTTCAGAGTATTGAGTGCTTATGCCTAGGGGTACAGATGCACCGAGTTTGTCTTATCCACGTCTGCATGCCTACCTCCACTTTTATGATTGTAGAGATTAATCTGTAGTTTACTTAATTTTAAGTAGAAATCTCTTGTATCTCATTTTTCTCCTCCT
>NC_134490.1:58738128-58743128 GCF_040206685.1 Ascaphus truei | reverse complement strand
ATCATTACTTATCTTTAATGTTATACATCAAAATCAAATGTCTGCGATATGTGTCGTGTATAAACCACACCGGCAGCTTTTGTCTACTGAATTTAAATGAAAAGTCCCTCTAGATATTAATATGTGGACTTCATTTGCTAGCTTGCTAAGTCAGGGACTTATAACAAAACCTTTGTAAACAAAAGATTAAACTGAATCGAGCTTTAGAAAATGAAAGGAAAACAAGAGTCAAATAATCACAGATCAGAGTGGGGCTGCTTAGATGGAAATCACTACAGGCTACTGGAGTGGAAAATGTTTAATTGAACTATTTCATTATGCAGGAAGTTTATGTTCCTCTTGCAGAATCAAAATACTTGTATCTGAGAGTCTCTTTTTTTTTTTACTCCTGTAAGAAATGTTATCTTTCATTTATTTTAACACAGTTCAGACAAAATGCTCCTTAAAAAAAAAAAACAACAAAGGACCTTAATACAAACATTTTTCCGACATGTAAGGCAGTTGACTATCTTTAATGAAAAACAAAAAGGTACATTTTACATACATTCATTTGTTGAGCTATAAGTGATTCTTTACCTTAGAATTGTATTTTTGTTTGAATCGTTTAATTATAACGAGCAGTGAGTTTTAAAAACAAAAATAAACAAACGTAGAGAAGACACATTACGTTCTGCTATAGTATGTTACTGACCTTTGGTAACCTTTCTGGGTCTCCTGGATGTCTTGGAATGACTTTCTGTAATCGCTGAAATCCGTAGTCTATGGTTGGTTCATTAAGGGCTGAAAAAGTACGATTTGATGGTTTGTCAGTTCACTCTTGATTAACTTTTAGCACCAATTGTATATTGCTCTGTGTTTATAACTACATTCATAACCTAATCACCTTCAGCTTAACTGCTTAGTTACTCATGATTTCACATATTTTGTACATAAAGTAAACATTTGCCCAAATGCAAGTAGTGAGAAAACTACATTACATGCCCATTTAAAATGCTGAAACAAATCACTGAATTGTGATCAGAAACAACACAGCTATGCTGGGCATGAAATAAACACAGTTCAATTCAGTCAGGGGAAGTCACTCAGCATTATCCGTTCCCTACAAAAAGCTCATTTTCATGTTCTGGAGTGGGAATTAAACTTAGCAGGTGTACCATTCCACTTCATGCATGAAACCGCACACTGCAATTGGTTTAATAACAGGAAACCTAGCCTTTTGACTTAGAGAATATTCAAAATGCTGGAGCACACTGTGGATAATGGAGGTCTTGGGCAAAACAGTCAAACTTTCATTGTGTGCCCTATGTGCTGAAACCTATTGATGAAATATGTATTCGTATTGGATTATCCTGTCTCCAGTACTTGCTTCAGTTTTCATAGCTATTCAAATGGCTAAGGGAATGGAGAGGGAGTAAGTGAAGAGTGGAATTAATATTTTTTTTTTCCCCCATCAACAATATTTCATGAGAAGAAATACATTTCTTATTATCTTAGTCTTAATGGTTCCTTGGAAAATACTCCAAGGGTCACCCAGTAAAACACAAAAAAAAATGCTAGAAAAGTATCAAATGTAAAGGTCCGGAGGCCATATGTGACATTAAATATAGTCATGATATGATGTCTCTACCACGCAGTGTTTTCTATACTCGCTGTGGATTTATGGGAAACTGGCAATTATGACATATGTCCAGCTATTGCTCGTTTCAGATTTATCCCTGTGGTCCTTTTTTGTCTAGCATATTGCCTGAGCACAAACCAGGCAGGAGGAGCACTTAATCTTGCAAAGCTTTAATAATCTGTGAATGGCTGACTACAACCTGATGTACAGCACTGTCATTCTACAGCTGCAATCCACTAGCCTTGTGAAATTGCAGGCCACAAATAGTAATTAATCTTTTTTTTCCCCTCAAATTGTAATTTTGACTATGAACTGTGCTTGGTCATAAATCAGCGACACATGCTGCTGTGTACAGTGCATGAATCATGATCCTGACTCATTTAGACTGCACACATTGTGTTTAACAAGCTTTATAAGAAGTTATAGGGCTTTATTATAGCTCTGCCGGACTCAAACAAAAACTCAGCCTGAATGCCCAAGGACTAGTGTTAAGATGAAAATACTTATTAGTGTATATTACTTCGTAAAGTAGGTATCATTTTTAACACAGTAAGTCTATGGTGAAAGGTGCTATATAAATCAATAGGTTTTCTGAGTCTAATAAGAGCGGTCTCCATCTATTCATTACACAGGCCGCAATTTGGACAATCACTCATTAGTCAGCATCTCATTTCATGATTAACACCATACAACTCCGCTGGTTTTACGAATGCAAATGAAAACAAAAAGTACAAGTTACTACAACAGGTTAGGGTGGAGCATTGAAAAAAAAAAAAAAAAGTTCTCTCAGATAATTAGATATCATTACTAACAAGTGCCACAATTATTTGTGTAAACATGCACCGAGCATCTTGCAATCAATGCAAGGAGTCTCCCATATATGCACTCAATAACATGACAGAAAGTTGAAGACTGCAATTTGATTTGACATTCCATCATGTATCCCGGAGACAAAGGTTCACATAGGAATGTGAAGTAAGACATTTTCTTGTTAATAAAGAATTGATCTGATGTATTGATTTTACATGACATGGCTTTTGCTGTGATTTCACCCTCCTTTTTCTTCTGCAAATAGTAAAGCTCTTGGAAATGCCTCGGCATTATATGACATGGCAAAATTTCTAACGCTCTGTGATGCAAATTCCATATGTGTAAGACCACTTCATAATCAGGGCCATTAATCATCAGGCGCTGTCACTGTTGACTTTTGGGACAATACGTCATGTCTTCTGCTGCAGCTTTGTGTATTGGAATAGTGGAGCAAAAGCAATGGCCCTCACGAAAAAATGACTTACTCCAACAGATTAAGTCAAGTATTACAATTCACATTTAGAGAACAGAAAATGCAGTATCCTTGTGCATTTGTAACATGTCAAGGTGTCTTCTGTGTTTGCCCTAATCACTGTGACTGTTCGACTTAATGAATCTGCTGTGATGAAAGGTGATCAGAAAAGATAGATGGGTAGCTGCTATTGATTTCATGCAAATGTTACTGACAGGTGATAGAAGCTTTAATGCAAGCTTTCAGAAGCTTTATGACTAGTAATAACTATACACTTTCATCTCAGAAAAGATATTTCCATATGTTTGAGATACATTTATTGCATCTTCGCTTCATAATATTATGGCCATAAATGTGACCTCGAGTCCTAACTACGGACTTTAAATTTGACACATCAAGGAATAACTTGCGTCTTCTACTAGGTTTCATTGTCACGTTTAGTAATTCTATAATTGATTAGCACCAAATTAAAAAAAATGACTACATATTATTTCCAAAAACACCGGAAAATGTTTTTAAAAATAACTTGTGGAGACATTAATAGTGTTGTGAAAAGGAGCAGAATACTATGTACTTAATATACCTATAGCACTGGGAACCGGATTGTGAGTTATCTGACGGAAATTGAGTACTTCATATGTAAATGATGCCAATTTAAATTAAAATGGGGTGCATATGTAAAATTAGATTGTTTCCTTAACTATTTCATAATAACACCGGAGTAGAATAGGCACCTATAAAAAACACAGCTCCAAACTATACTTCAGTATACAAAAACACAGAGAAAGACACTAGTACACTAGCAATGGCTGTATTTGCTGCTTGGTTGTTGGCGCATCATGCATTTATTTTACAACAACCCGAGAATCTGCAACCAAAAAAAGAAGAACACGGCAAAGGAGGGAAAGATTTTATAGAGCCACGTATTGTTTAGGACCACGTATACTCGAACTTCCAGCTTTAAAGCAGCAATCCAAGCCATTTTTTCCTTCATTTTTTTTAATACAAAGTTTGAAGTAGGGGGTCTCTGGAGCTGGACCCCATTAATTTCAGCTCTGGGGACCCACTGCTTCCGGAGATACTTTCCTCTGAAGGGTGTGCCGGTATCTGCAGTTTTCAGCTTACTTGTCACATGGGCCAATAGGAAGCCAATTGGACGTTTGACAAAATGGATCCAAAACACTGAATTGGCCCAAATGCAGCAAGTTATTCCTCCCGTAACCGAGGTGCGTAAAGTTCACAGAGCCAATTGCATGGGGGACATCATGAATAAATGAATGTTTTTATAGTACTAATGCATTTTTCAGTGTTCGGCACAGGGAGGAGCTAAGCTTTAATTCAATGTACTCCGAAGGTGCGATCGGCCAAAAACCACATTGACTTGAATGGGGGGCTTGATACGATCGGCTGCTTCAGAGTACGTTGGCTTACCCCCTTAAATCTAACACTTACACTAACAAGTATGAGTTCGCAAAACTCCATTGTGTTACGGATTCGTAAAAAATAATTCGGGGTGTGACAATGTTGGGGCTTGGGAGATTCAATTTGCCTTTGTGACTCAAAGAGCAGCTGGCAATATGCAGAACAGATTGACTGATAAAGAGCTAAATCCACCTTGACTCCTCTCCCGCTTTGACTGAAATCTTCCAACAGATCTGGAGAGCATCCCTCGGAGTTCAGAGAAAAAAAATAAAATAAAAATGATCTAACACCCTGCGGCTTCACAAAATGAGGAGTAGGAGAGATTTCACTGGCAAAATCTTCAAGTAAAGTAGAAAACATAAGACCTTTTGCACACATCTAATAAATCCTTAGTGTGTCGAGTTTACAAGCCAAGAGTCCAGCAGAGCCAGGGCAAGGTACTGGCACGTCCTAGTCACAGAGTACTGAGCTAGGCCAATCAATACCACTTTCCTGTTTTAGAACTGGGTAATTATGAGGTGGAGAGATTGCCTGACCTTTCACCTGCACTGCATTACTTTGCTGATATTAAGATAAATTGCCTGATTTTGGGTAAACATATGCTGCAATTCAAACTGTCAGCACTGGTTTGCTCAGGGATAATTTGTATTGATCTCCCAGCTTCTTCCCAATTTTGCT
>NC_134490.1:58723128-58733128 GCF_040206685.1 Ascaphus truei | reverse complement strand
AGTCCTCATGAAGCCCCCCCCCCCACCGGTTAGGTTTTCAGGATATACTCGATTCAACACAGGTGGCTCAATCGGAGGCTCAGTCAGACTGAGCCTCTGATTGAGTCACCTGAGCTGAAGCTGGGATATCCCGACCAGACCTGTTTGGGGGGGGGGGGGGGCTTGAGGACTGGAGTTGAGCACCCCTGTTTTAAGGCATTCACAATGATAGCTTACTTGGCTTTCCCCTGTGGCACCACCTTTACATTGAAAAAAGGATGATTGCTAGATAATGGTACTGTCATGTGACACGAAGCACAGAAAAAGGTAACAGCTCAATTTTCTTGTTACAAAATAGAATATCCTGGCTGACAACTATTGGATTGCCTTCACACAATTATGTTTACACACTTGACACAAGACGTTTGGTTATGGCTTATTAGAGTGATGCTGTATCCAGACCTACCAAGCCCAGCCCAGCCCTGCAGCTATGGAAAACCATGTCATAAATGGCATATCAGTTGCCCTGGCTTCAGAGGCAAGACAATGCCTTTTGGCAAGATGTAACGTGATCTTTGAAACAGAAGTTCATGTGATATTACAAACATTTTCACCTTATTTCACAAATATACTCATAATGCAGCACTTGTTTTTTTTTTTTTACAAAGTCTGATTCTGTTTTGTCTGTGACATATAACACTATTCTTAGGAATATTTGTGGGCTAATGAAGGATACAAATCCCTTATTGACATAAGGCTTGGCCATCTACACAATATTCCAACCAATCTGCAAAGTGGAACATATCCAAGTTGTGGAACTTGAGGAAAGTCTGTACTCATTACAAACCAAAAAGGTATGTTAAACATCATCTGTGTACTATCAATAATGTGAAAATGGAAACAAATGCGAGTGACTACCACTCTACATTTAACAATTGCGTATATGAGTAGCATATGCAGAAATGTTAAATATTTGAAGTGACAGAGTACATCATATCATCTCATTAGGTTTGTTGTTTATATAATGTAATGAAACACACGTGTGATCTCTGTATAATGAATAAAACTGCCAGTAACTGGGAACTAAAATATAAGCTTATTTGAAACGATGATGGAGGTGTTATACTGTACATACAAGAGATGACGACGCACCACAAGTAACCACCAAAAAAGCCTGAATCTTGTATGGGTAGATAATTCAGGTTTGCTTCCAAGTGAACCTAATTAATACAGACAGCCACATAAATGAAGGGCATGCAAAGAGACAAGCCCTAAAATAAGGGGTTACCTTTATGGATAACACCACTGGAATGGTAATTGACCATTCCAGTGGTGTGCTCTAAGAAGTGAACCCCTTACTGTAGCTTCTCTCTTTACATGCCCTTCAGTTGTGTGGATGATGGAGGTGTGCAAGAATGGATATTGGGTAAAACCTAATCCAGAACCCCGGAATTATGTGATGGAACCACTTCCCACCCTTAATTGTCCCCCCTGAATTTACATTTACTTGATAGAACACCCTCCTTGCCAATGATGACAAAGAAAAGCTCAACCTTAAACTGAGATCACGGGATGGGTCCATAGATTGAGCCAGTACTGTATTTGTCCATGGTAAAACGAAACTGGCTCAATGTGCTCAGTATACCGACTAAAATTGCTTGACTAAAATAAATTGACACAGAACAAAGAACTAGCTTTGATTACATTAGTGTATCCTTTACGGTCATTATGTGGCCTTTTAGACCCCACAATATACAAATTCACATATAAAACAGTGAGTTATTTTACTCATATTTAAAAAATATATAGTATACAGTATTTTGTGAGACCAAATACTGTACATCTTCAATAAAAAAAATTAAAAAAATCAATGGCTATATAAATTTAAACATTACATAATAAAATGAAATTGAAACAAATGAACGTCTTAACTATGTAACGATAAGGTAAATCGCTTGCTTCTAAACTGAAAGCCAGCAATGAAAGGGAACAGCAGGGGGTATATGTTTTTCTCTCAGTGCTGATTTCTCACTGAGAATGATCATTTTATCTTGCAATACAACATCATCAAGTGACGTTTTCAATGTAATGTAGCAAATATGCAAGTGCCTATCCTAACAGATTTATTTTTGCCCCTCGTTAAAATATTTCACACAATAAATGTCAGCTATGGTGTGTGTGCGTGTGTAGATATAGCATTATAAAGATGACTAAAATTGGTTATACAACTTAAAGCCTACATTTGATAGTGAGAATAAAATAAAGATATTTGATCCAAACTAAAAATCCCCACATTTATTGATTGGAACATATATGACCTCTTTGTCCTGTTTGTAAGATAAATTACCGTCTACTCACTGCTACATAATGTCAGTTTTGGTGCAGCAGAGTCAATACCTTCACCTTGACTTGGAAAGTTGTTGATTTATCAGTTGCTCTGCTGTCCAGAGTTAGAACAACTTGAAAATACAATACACAACCTATCATGATACGCAGAGCGCCTTTTGGTCACAGCCACTCGGAAAGAAAAAAAATAAAACATTTCTCTGATGATAGACAAATGTGTCTTGTTAGCAACAGCCAAAAAGCGCTTGACTTGTACTAATAACAAAAAGGCCACCTTGGTCACCATGGGTCCAAAGACGAAGCACCCTGTCACTGACTTGCTTGGGAAATTAGCAAATAATGTTTCCTTTCCTTGATAAATGGGTGACAGTTCTCTCTCACCAATCATTTTTTAACATTTTGATGCATGTCTACGATCCCGCTGGAGGAACAGAAAAGTTTACCGGCCCTCAATTTTCAGATGATGAATGGAACACTCTAAGTGTGCGATTTCTATATGAGGTATAGTTCATTTTAAGCAATTCTAGTAAATGGGTGTCACTGATTAGGACAAATGGTCTGCTTGTGCAATAACACAAATGGTATGTCTTATTCTTCAGACCTCCTTTGAGGCACAGAGGGAAAAGGGACAAAAAAGCAAAAGTTGTCTATGCATTACCTGAAGCATTTACCTTCATTTTCTAAAAGCTCATCCACAGATCATACTTCTCCATTTTAGATGTATTGAAATACATGTTAATTCAATCAAACATTTTTTTTTTTGGCTATCACAGCATTGCATTAAAAGCTTATGGGTAAATAATCTACAAACAATTATTGATATTTTAAATTGTCTCACTGTGCCTTCTCTGGAGTTTTGTTAAAAAGAGGCAATAAGCAAAGGGCACCAATTCATTTATATTTCATGTGGACAACTAATATCACTGTCAGCATGATCAATGTATAACCAAGGAAGGCACAACAGAACAGCAGCTAACTGCTGTGATACAAACAAATGGCAGGCAGTACATAGTCTTATTATCTAAGAAGATCATAGAACGCAAATATGAAGTCACGGTTATGGTTTTATTTTATATATGTATATATATATATATGCCGTAGTGGCATTCCGGCCATTTTAGGATGAAAATACCCATTGAAATCAAAGGGGATTTTTAGCTGGAAAAAAAAGCATAAAAAGCCGATTTGGCATATACAGAATTATCCCCTTAGGCCAAACCCACACAGCACCGTTAAATCCGGGCTCATAACGTGACGTTACATAATACAGGAACAGACCTTACTTTCTCTGATGTGAACGCGCATCCTCAAAGATAATTATGTGCATAACCCGAAAAGAAATATGCCCACAGCGCACCGGGGTCAGGTTATGCGTAACCCACCGGGGCTCTATATCTCATTAGCATAGGATAAACGCTGCGTGGTTGTACCATCACGTCACGTTATCTTCCAATAGACTAGTAATGTAAGTATGTAACAGTCGGACAGGTTCCATCTCCATGGCAGACACATGGTTTGGAGGGTTTTTATGATGTTTGGCAAGTGATCTTCTTTCTAAAATAATTTTTTTTAGTCATCAAAATTGTTGGCTCAGCTTTGTTCCTTTGTTCACAGACATTCAAATAATTACTTAGTCATTGTTAACATAGCAATTATGATGCTATCATTAGTCAAACAGATAAACATAATTGCTGATACGCTTGAACACAGTGTTCCTGACAAGAAGCGATTTATATTTATTTTTCACAAGATACAAATAAGAGAAACAGTTAATTTAAGGGCGATTCAAAAACATTATTTAAAATGATCTGCTAAGTTGCATTAAGGCCGCGCTTATAGTGCTGGCGACGGCGACACGACCGATGACGTCACCCATCGCCATTAGCGAAAGTTATCATTTGGTTTTTAGCGACGTCCCTAGCGGCAAGGTCAGTGTCATCACGTAGGGGGCGGGCAGCGCAATCTGATTGGTTTAGAGACAGTCACATGAAAAAATCAAATTTACCCGGCTTCAAAATTTTTGGTCGCGACGTCGCTCTGTCGCGCTTACTATAAGCGCTTGCGACGGAGTCAATGTATTTGTTTTGGAGCGACGTCGCGTTGCCGTTGCAAGGCACTATAAGCGCAGTCTTAGTCTCACATTTTGTACTTCTGTTGTTCCATTCTTTTCCTTTTTATTTGTGCTGAAATTTTTTTTACACAAAGCCAGTATAACCAGCCTCACACTGATGAGACCCAAAAGGCAGAAACAGCTGTCTGTGAGTAGGGTTACTGGCCATGCACTTCTTTAACCCAGGTTGTGCAGAAAAGCTAGGAAATACAGCAGGCATAAACTTAAATAACAAAAATAAACTATGCGCTACTATCTAACTCCTACTTTAAATTAAATAAAGTGCAGTGACTAAACCATAAATGTGCTGGATAAACCACAATACCAAGTGAAAAAGTGATTATATAATAAATTATATCATAACCGTGTGGTAGATAAGGGCGTCTGCTGCTATAAACATTGGGGGTGGCTCAGCACCCCAAACACTCTAGGAAATGGAAACAAAAAGAAAACAGCGCACAACGCCAAATAGTGAAGCAAGTAATAAAAATGTATTACAATATTTATGGGGTATAAAATCTGCGTACATCAATTTGAAAAATCATAAGCATTTAGTGTGTATCACACTCAGTTACCACTCCATGGTTGTAGACAGGGGAATCTGGTACTCAGCTTTCTCTACATGAGCCTCTGTGGTGATTGTGGGGCACAGGATCCCTCATACACTTTTCATCCAGCAGGATGTTGCTTTCAATGAAATTCCTTAACAGCAGTCTGGCTCCACTGCAGGTTCAGGTACTCAGTGGAACCAAGTCTCAAGCGGCAATATGCCTCTTCCAGGGGCTTATTTCCTTTTAAAGTCCTTCGTTTCTCCTATGGAGCAGTCAGCTGCTGCAGTAGCCGGGCAGTTCAGAGCCGGTGGGGAGGCTCAACAAACACTTCCGCGATTGCGTGCCACGATGCCGCTTGGTCACGTGATATGGCGGAGTGACGTCACAGTTCGGCAATAGTGAAGGAGCAGGAGAAAAGTCCCTTAGAGTCTCAAAATCGGCGCATAAGCCGCTCAGTCTCAGACTGAGCGGCTTATGCGCCGAGTCTAAGGGACTTTTCTCCTGCTCCTTCACTATTGCCGAACTGTGACGTCACTCCGCCATATCACGTGACCAAGCGGCATCGTGGCACGCTGTGCAGGCGCACGCAATCGCGGAAGTGTTTGTTGAGCCTCCCCACCGGCTCTGAACTGCCCGGCTACTGCAGCAGCTGACTGCTCCATAGGAGAAACGAAGGACTTTAAAAGGAAATAAGCCCCTGGAAGAGGCATATTGCCGCTTGAGACTTGGTTCCACTGAGTACCTGAACCTGCAGTGGAGCCAGACTGCTGTTAAGGAATTTCATTGAAAGCAACATCCTGCTGGATGAAAAGTGTATGAGGGATCCTGTGCCCCACAATCACCACAGAGGCTCCTGTAGAGAAAGCTGAGTACCAGATTCCCCTGTCTACAACCATGGAGTGGTAACTGAGTGTGATACACACTAAAGGCTTATGATTTTTCAAATTGATGTACGCAGATTTTATACCCCATAAATATTGTAATACATTTTTATTACTTGCTTCACTATTTGGCGTTGTGCGCTGTTTTCTTTTTGTTTCCATAAACTTAAATGGGTCCATGTTAAAGTGGACATGAAGTAAAAGGTGACACACTGTGCTCATTTGCATGTCATTTCCCAGAATCCCTGGCTGCAGTGGAAGCACTGTATGAGAGATAATGGGGAAAGGCAGGGCTGCAGACCTGTCTTAGACATGTGAATGTGCTCACCAGTGGTATTCGTATTTGTTAAAAATGTTTGCAAAGTCTGAAGTGATGTAAAAATCTCTGCTTCCCAATCTGCTCCACATCAGGGGAGTGACTAACACTAACCCTAACACGTTTCTTACATATGACGCAACCAGAAGCAAAAAATGGAGCATTGAGGCAATTACAATCTGTGTTTCCGTGTTGGTACAGCTTCTCTGTGATGGGTCTATCACTTTTTAGAGCTGTCAGGCCATGCTCCAGATTTAATAAAAACACCCCTTAATCCCCACATCCCTACTGTGCACTGAAAGGGTTACATAAATCCCAAATCATTCTGTAAAATGTGTCAACTCCATACTACAAAGCTTACTATTAGTGGCTATGCATATAATATAAAACAAGATATTTACCCAAGAACAAACCGACTAGCTGTGAATTATTGAGTAGTAAAAATAGTATGATTTGTGGGAGGTAATTAGCAGTCATTTGCTCTGTAAATACAAGTTATTTGTTTAAAGAGCACTGACCTATGAGACAGCTAGTTTGTCTTGGCTGTGATGATAAGGAGCTATTGACTCTAAACACTGTAACTGTGTCATTGACAGAATCATGTATGAATGAACACAAAAGATCATTAAAATGGCCAAGTCTTGTGTTTCTGAAGTGGAATGGAGCTAAACTGAGGAATTTGTTGCAGAAAGGAAATCAAATGCATAAGAAAAGTTACTAGAGGTAAGGTGATAGTTCAATTAGCGACCACAATCAGCTTAATTGTCATATACCAGCCGAACAAACATTACTTTTTTTCTTGAGTTCAAACGGTAGTTTGGAAAAGATAATTTTATGGGCCATAGTACACAAAAATATGAGAACTGTAAGATCTCAAAATCCCTGCACAATACAATTTCATATATGCAGAACTCTCTTGTTGGTCCTTTAAAATGTATCACAACCTCTTAGAAATCTATCTTTACCACTAAAGTCTCCACAAATAATTGGATTAGGGCTAAAGAACAGCTGTTGACTGTAACAGCTGTCTGAAAATGTACCCCTACTCATGCAGTTTTGTACTGTTAAATGGGGAGAGGATACACAAGCCTTCTGCAGGTAGCCTGCATTACAAATTCAGAAGCTAGAAGGTTTTGGATTGTTGAAGTACAGAAAACAACAAAGGTGTTATCAAAGGGGGAAAAAAGTGTTATGCTTGTAACTATACATAACAATGTAGCCAAGTAAGTGGGTCTGATGCGTTTAAACATATGCTGTAATTGTCTAACCAGGTGATCAGGTCACTAAGAGTAAGAAATTAGTTAGTAACCTTTCACATATTAGTCTTACAACACCTGCTTATATTACTCAACCTCTGCTGCTTTTAATATGGTGGACCACCTGTTCTCCATCACATTTTCCATACTCTTGGTATCAGCAACAAAAGGTCCACCCTGGATCTTCTAGTACCTCACCATCATACTTTGTTTGTCTTTTTCTAACATTTCCTCCTATCAATCTCTCGTTGGGTGTACCCCAGGAGTCTTTCCTGGTACTGCTTCTCTTTCCTCTCTACAGATTCTCTCTAGGTGATCTTATCACATCTTTTGGTTTCATATGTCACCTCTTAACAGATGCCTTAAAAATTCACTTTTCAATCCAGACCCTACACCTTCTGTACGACCAAAGTCTCTGAATGTCTCTCTGTAATATTATCCGGAATGGCTCTGTGCTGACTCAAACTTAACATGCTGAAGACCGAGTTCCTCATACAGTACTTCCTCCCAAGCCTGGTCTTATTTCCTCCTTCTCTATTACTGTCAATAGCACTATCATACACCTAGTAATGCAAGCACGCTGCCTAGGTGATACATTTGACTGCTACATTCATGCTCTCTCTAAAACCTGTCGACAGTTCCTCTTTAATATTGCTATGATGCATCCTTTCCTCTGTCACTCTACTGCTAAAACTATACTATATTGCAGGGCCTCAATCTCTCCCATCTTGACTACTGTCACTTTATACTGTCCAGCCTTCCTGCCTCTCACCTTTCTCACCCACAATCTATAACTTCCCTCTCTCTTGGCTCCCAATAAGTACTGTATTACTTAAAAAGTTTGCATTCTCTTATTCAAAACTATAAACTCATCGGCCCTTCCTTATATACCAGCCCTAATTAATAGAATGTGTTTCTTTTATAGTTAACCTATCAAATATTTTTTTCATGCATTTTGTCTCACATTAATGACTTGGAAAGTTGTTATATTGAGCACATTTCATTTAAAGCCTGAAGAAGATTACACATAACCCCTGTGGGTTAAGAAACTGGAAAATGCTTGTGGGACATATGGACAAATCCGTACTGTTTTGTGGCTTTATTGAATATAAATGCTTCTTTCTTCTTGGAAATAAATGCCGATACATATAAAAGACATTATAGATAACCTACCAATGACTTATGTAGGGCCGCTGCGTTAACATATCCCAAGCAAGAATAATAATATACATGACAAAAATGTTTCACCGTGTTTGATTTTGAAGAATAACAAAGAGTGGTGTTTGATACTAGTGAAGCCTCATTACCCCATGTATTGACATTTGTGTGTGAAATGGAGAGAAGGGGGAAATAGGAAAAATGCTAGAAATAAAGCTAACCAGATCCAAGGATGTTAAAATAAATCCTACAGTGCTTTATTCTCTCCAAGCTAGGTTTAAAACTTTGTCCTCTGCAAATTATGTCTGCCTGAAATTCTATGGAAGAATAAAACTTCTTATATGTGATCTTCAAATTCCTCACTGTCACTGCAGTAGTGGGAAATCTGTGGTGTGTTTGTTGAGTAGCTGCTTGGGCAAAGGAAGACTATCTTTCCGCAGTGCACCTACAACAATGTATTTTTTTTTAAAGAAAACAGGACAGGCTTGCAAAAACGCAGGGCTGCTAGTAACATTATACTTTCACTGCAAATTGTATTAAGCCCATGGGTGCCAGAAAGGAATTCATATCACTGTCCTATAGAGATCACAATCGTGACAAATATATACACGGCAGACTAGTTGCATTTTTCTTGCCGTATGCGCTGGTCATCTTGCTAGTATGTTTCGGACAGTATGATAGAAGGGAATAATTAATATTAATATTTGTGTATAAAACAAGATATGGTAGATACAAACTTTGTAATTCAACAATAAAAGGCTTTTATTTAAGAGAAACTTACATTATTATAGTTCAACAGTAATAATGAACCTTTAAACAAAAATCTAATTTTGTGCATGATTTTCATGGTGTAAAATTCAGAAACTAATATAATGTTCTCCAGGCACCAGTGTACTGTGTAGCCTGTTCACTGCCGTCTAGAAGCCAATTTACTATTAACTGGCAATTACATACAGAATGATTGTTAATTCTGCTCTTAAGTGCTAGCTGCTTGAAAATTGTTATCTCTCTCTAATTTTTGACCTTCTTACAACAGGGGTGAGGTGTATTGGGAATACAGGGGGCCAACAGAAAAGAGCTGGACATGTCATTTGTGACTCATTCTTTTAATTCACCGTGCTAATCAACTGAACTGCCACATTCTCCCAAGGTAATTGTATCTTTAGAATTGTTGAAAGGAGCAAGCTACACGGAATGGATAGTTTGGGGATTGTCCCTCCTTAGCATAATGAGAGAGTACAGTCAGTATTTGTTACTGTAATGGCCTCTACAAATAAAGAGTACCTTATTGTCACTGTATTTACTGAGCACTTCAGGTTTAAGTACTTTATAAAGCCCCTGGTTATCACACTCCTCTCTTGTTTCATTATCTTGAGGCCTTGTTGCCCTATGCTGCATCTCAT